>NC_084605.1:34974821-35066500 GCF_033807715.1 Cololabis saira | reverse complement strand
ATAGAGCCAGGCAAACGTCTGCTCTCACACTTTTGTATGAACAATTTTTGCTCTTCGGTCATTGTAAGATATTTTGAAGAGATTAAATGAAGTTTATCAAAAGTAGTGTGAATACCTGTCTATCACTGTTGAGCTGCTTGTAGGTTTGAAGCCATTCCATGTGTCATTCCATGGGGTATTTAACCTACAATAGCATACATTGATATTGGTAGCAGGGTGTAAATAGCCTACGCATCAGTACTTGCACCCGGGTGTAAATAGCCTAAGCCATTCTTTTTTCAACAGGTTGTTAAAAAAAAAAAAAAAAAAAAGCCACAAGGACAAACTGCCAGGGCTCTCTCTTCTTCCATTTACAGCAGGATTTGCCCTAGAAAAGCAACAGAAGCGCTCTGAATCTGCAAAGTCGTGACTAAACCCTGGAGGGGCATGAACTTTTCCTTTTTTCCTGCTTTCCTCGGTGCCATCCAGGACTTGGAGTTTGCTCATAATACAACTGAGAACATCCAACTCTACAGTAAACTTGTGAACCGACCAGACAGTTATTTATGTCATATCTAAAAGTTGTACAATTTTGCTTTCAACATCATGAAATCCACGTAACATGATTCATCAACATACGATTGGCATAATCTGAGAAAACAGCCAGTATTGCCAGTTTGAATGTCTTCTTTTTGTTGTGGAATGATGTTATCCAATTTATTTTTCCTCTTCTAACCTCATGCATGTGAGCCATCGTGCAGACACTGTTGTTTTGTCTCCAGTCCTCCAGCTTCAATCCATGAGACTGTTGAAGAACGGTAGCTGGTTATAGGAGCAAGCATCCTATTACAGGCAGCACAGAAGGTTAGGGTTAGGCTAGGTCTTGAGCTGAAGGTTTAAAAGCAGACAGAATCACAGGTGACAAGTGTTAAATTCAAGAGCACACTCCAAAGTTTGAGGCTTCTTCCTGACCCTCTCTACTTCCTCACCTGACCCATCACATCATTATAAAAATTCATCTTTTCTTAAGATTTTCGGCTGATATTTGGCAACTAGAACTATTTCACTTTTTGTAGAATGAGTTCAGTGTTGCATCCTAACCAACTGGCTATACGTTTCTTATTATTCTTATTTTCATCCCTGAAAACAAAATTCACATTTCATCTGAAATGAAAGTTTTCTCAATCTGATGTCATTCTAATCCTTCGTGTTAATTAATTTACATGTATTTATCTTACTTACTACTTCAGATTTCTGCTTAATATGTGTGTTTTTTTGATAATAGATATAGATACATAAGATATATATAGATGTATAAATTAATAAAAACACGCAAGAAAAAGTGATTAATACTTTATTGTAATGACATGACAGACAAGCAATAGAGCTACAGTTATAGTTTCAGCCATAAGCTGCTAAACTCTCTCATGTTACTGAAGGAGGTGAATACCAGCATGAGGATGAAAAGGGTATTGAACTTGAAGTTAGAAGGATGCAAGCAGTGCTTCACCAACACTGTATAGGGGCATTGGCTGTTGACCTTGACTTGTAATGCCATTGAATGGTGGGTGAATATTTCAAGGATGTCCTCGATCACAGCAACACGTCTCCCCTTGAGTAACTGTATCTGTGGATTCTGGGATGCAACAGGATTTCTAGATGCAGCAAATGGGTGAAAGGGGAGTAGTTTGTTAGCAGATGGTGTGGTATTGTTGGCTTCATTGAGCCATGATTTTCAGCTTTCCTCAGTGTGGTTTGCAGCTGTGTGAGAAGCGACAGAGATATGAATCAGCACTTCCAAATCCCAGACCATGTTGCTCTGTTGGAAGGCCTTTTCTGGATTAGGAGTATGGTAAATAAGAGATTGACAGGCAGAATTTGACAGCATTTGCAGTAATGTGACACCTACAGTATATCTGTCTGTTGTGGTGAAAAGGGAACTGAGCCAAAAAGGCAAGGCTTTCTGTTTACTGGTTGAGTTATATTCCTCCCCATATCTGTGATCATGAACTGTGAGAAGTGAACAAAAGAACAAGATCATGGATACATGATCTTGTTTTGAATCTTCTGATCTTGGCTGAAATGTGTTTACTCTGCATGTACAGTATGTATGCAGAGTGTTGGTGAAGCACTGCTTTCCCAGTCTGACCCTGACAGTTTGTTCGAGCTTTCTCGATCCCAATCAAAAGTCACTCTCCATGGTGTCTCCATGCATGTACAGGTATGTTGAAAAAACAACATACATGCTAACTTACAGGTGACTATCCCCATGACCTGAATTCTCATAAGCAGAAGGTAATGGATGTATGGATTTTGTAAATGTTCCTCTAACTTCATGGAAGAAAGCAATCCTAAATTCAGGAAACCTAAACTATAAAAAGGACATAAGAACAGGTTAAACAGAACAAAGGGCTGAACTATGGTCAGAAAGATGACAGACCAGCAGAAGACGAAGGAAAGAAGGGTGTCATGAAGTGGTTGATTAGGACCCAACCGCAGGAGAAACCAGGATACCCAGGGGGCAAGGGGGAGTGTGCTGCATTTGCCCTGCTATAAAAGGTAGTCCACCAGAAATAATACCTATGACCCAGTAGGAACACAACCTATATGGACTACCTAGCCATTTTTTTGCTGGAAGTCCAATATGGCCGCCTTAATATTGGCCACTTATCAAAACATAGCTTGGTGATAACTTTTGAACCAAATGGGCTAGAAATGCAAACTTGGTGTCTATTTCACGGTTTCAGAGCATGAGAAAACCATTAGAATACTTATTTTTATGATTGGGTGTATCTGGACCTTTAATTTGCATATTTCCAACATGGACATCGCTGAAAATGAGCTTTATTTTTAGCTTTTAGGAGGCAGGAGTTCCAAAAATAGTAATTTAGTAGGCAAAAAGCAAACAAAAAGTTCTGCAGAGCAGGGTTGACAAAACACAAAAGCAAAAATCGAAAACAGTACGGACCAGCAGGGAGCAAGGAAAGGACAAGACCAGATATACACAGAAGGGTTGACGAGACACAGGTGGAGACGATCAGGGCAGATGGGAACCAGGGAAGTCAAGACGGAACTGAAACACAAAGACACGGGTTTCAGAATAAAACAGGAACTGAAACCAAACCGTGACAAAAAGGATGATATATATTCACAAGAATAGGTGACACAATCAGGGTTGATAACGAGACACAGGTGACCTTGATCAGGAGCGACAACAAGCGGAAGGGGCAGATGGGGAGAAGTAAAACAAAAGTACGACAAATAGCAAACAGAACTTCACAAAGTGAACATATGAAAATCAAATGTAATCTGGAAAAATACAGAAATTCAACAAAACATTATTCCTAAAACAGAAAAATGACAAAACAAAGAACAAAAGTTATGAAGAGAACCCAGGATAACACAAAAGTGACAGAAGCCCAAGTCACAACATTGTTATGGTCTCGCCTGGTACCTGCATTACTCCAGTGATCTGGGCCCTCAAAAGCTGATTTACCAGAAGATAACACTGACTTGCCTTAGTGTCATTGAAAACAACGATATGGAAACAGAGCAGCTAGTGCTGCTGAATTTATTGTCCTTGGTATGAGTTGCTACGGAGCCAAAATCTGTATTCAATAAAACTGCAATGAATACAAATCAGTTTTGCTTTCAAATGGTGTTTTGGAACAAAAATGGACTAGCTGTCTAAACAAAATGCACTAAACAACATAAAGTACATTACACAACACACTACTGTAGTCTTATTACCTTGCAGTGATGCAATAGAAACAATGTTATGCCCCATTGCCGAGTTTAAAGAAACTTAAGAGGAAAATCAGTTTCTTGAAGTGAACCAGATTGTGCTTTTAGCTACATCAACTTAATATTGGAGATTTCCATTGGCACATCAAATGTATCAGCCTTACAGTCGGTGTAACTTGTGCTACTGTGCTAAAGGCTGTTCGCCTCATTCAGCAGTGAAGGAAGAGACTCCATGGGACACGATGCTCCTGCTTGTATTCTATAGTGCCATCCAGCTTAGGTCTGATTACTCTCAGTACTCACACAGTGGCATCCCCTGTTCCCTCTCCTGGACTGATTGATTTGCTCTGGCAGTGGCTTTGGAGTATGCTGAGGTAGTTCCATTTCTCAGTGTGGATCTTGATTTATTTATGACAGGAACATATCTTACTGGTACAAGTGCATTGCATGTTCCAATCTTCCTTTATATCTGTGGTACTGCTCTTCTTGATAGGTATTAGCAAAATGATGTTAAAGTTTGTTACAGTTTGAACACATGTTTTAAAGGGGACCTATTCTGAAAAACATGTTTTTTCTTGCTTTAACATATATAAAGTGGTCTCCCCTCAGCCTGCCAACTCAGAGAAGGAGGAAAACAACCAGATTCTGCAGTGTCTGTACAGCCGCCCGGATGATCCGTCCAGTGTGATGTGGATCTACGAGCCAATAAGATTCTGCGCATTTTCGTTCCGTAACCAAAATGCAAACCACGCCCACAACTATAAAACTGTCCGACTATCGTAGCACTGCGTGACATCAGACGCTCTCTGTCCATCTCCCCCCAGCAGCTGCCACTTTATTGAGGTTTTTGTAGTGAAATGAGGAGGAATCATAGAGATAACTTCTCATTTCAACTAACTGGATCAGACGTTCCTCATCCATGACTGTTTCCTACAGCGCTTTCAACCGGCTTTCAATGCGAGCGACAGGAAGAAAATAGAAGCAGGGCGTCCGACAAATGTTCAGCTCAAAACGGCGCGCTGCGTCGTGCTGCTATTTTCCAATAGAAAATAAAACATTGGAATTGATTTTGTCGCTGACGCTCGCTCGCATTCGCATGCAGTTATGACACTGTTATGACTCCGCCGGCCGGAGCTTCCGCCATTTTTTCGTAGCGGTGTATCGCGTCATTCAGGCAGCCAATCAGCACAGAGCCTCATTATCATAGCCCCGCCCACTCAGAATCCCACATAGATAATGAGGTTAGAGAATGGGAAGATAAAGACATGGCTCAGAGGCTGAATTTCTAATTTATTTAGCAAAAACAATCAAAAGCTTGTTTTTAAGACATTCAAGGCCTGTTTAAAATAGACATTAGATGCCATAATAGGTCCCCTTTAAGGAGAGGCTCTCAATGATACAGCTGTATTAAAAAAATGCAAACAAATGAATTGCTTATTGACGAACAAATCATCCTATATGGTATAATTTGAGTTAGCTTTGTATAGCTATGATGATGTATGCAGTGAAGATGGTGTATTTGCTTTTACATCCATCTATAATGTTTAAATAACATTTAAGCTCATAGCTCTGCTATGACTTTTTGTCTTTTCCTTTGTCATTTGGGCTTTTCTTTCCTATGGCAGTTACCCAAGTTTACCATTCATCCTCTGTATTCAATTTTACCTGCTCTGAAGAAGCAACATCTGCTAGATTTATCATTCTTAAAGGGATTGGATGAGCTCATCTCATGACATTCTTTTAAGACTTGATGAGATAGGGGTTGCAATGTTGACACTCTCAGAACACAAAGAGATTGAGCAGTAGTTATGAGGCTTTCTGTGCTGGGTGACCTTTAGTGATAAGAATGGAAATGCTTTCACTTCTTCTTGAGCCTTTTTGCAAATAGACTCGTCACGATATTCAGTCAGCTATTTTGGGATTTGGCTTGTTGTAACTCAGGTCATCTCTCTACCAAGCCAAAAGAGTGGCAGACACATGCTTATGCGTGGGAATGAGATGATCCCTCTTTATACAGCTCTAGACCTCTGTCTGACCTGCATTAAAACCTGTTGAGTGTAATCGACCTCCCAGCCACATAAAACCCATTTTCAGCTGAGTCCATATTTTTCTGAAAGTGGTTGAAAATGTGGTTATCACAGCTGAACATGGCCGATCTTTTCTCCCATGTATATCTACAGTATATTTCTTCTATATCTCCTGCATGTAGGAGGAATTTAGATATATAGACTGTACACTGAGCCAAGGGAGGGCAGCCTGGGGTGAGTGAGCATCAAGAGCAAACCATCAACCACAATGAAACAACAAAGATCCAGAAATACATCCAGAAAATGGCTCCCAGTGATGAACTGCTGAACGAATCTCTCAAGCAGCAAAGGCCCAATGAGGTGGAACCCTCATGGAGGGAGAGGCCATGTACCACCGGCAGACTGATGCTAACAAGTCATACTGGAAAAGCTGGTATCAAAGTCAGTAAACATGGCAGCACATAGTCTGTGTATGAAGTTGCTACGTTGCTACTCAAAGCCCGAGCAGGATTTGCATTTACGGCCCTTCAGTGATAAGGAATAGCCTTCTTGTTGGGCATTGACCCCAAACCGCAGGCCATCTTTTCTTTCACCTCACCACGTGTATGAACAGCCATCGTGACACACACACACGCACGCACGCACGCACGCACGCACGCACACACGCACGCACGCACGCACGCACGCGCGCACACACACACACACACACACACACACACTATTTTAAATGGTTTGATTCAGCCCCATCTCACACTGCACGACTAGATCGCGGAGTTCAAAAGTTCACAGCCCACGATTTATGGTCTCACACTGTACGAGCCGATGCTCTGATGCTCCGTCTGCTCACACTATACGATCATAATCCTCACGTCGGACCTCTGTGTACTGGAACTCGAGGCCGGTTTTGGGGCAGGGGTGGGCTGTGTCCACCCAAACGTGCGTCCTGCCCACCCAATCAAAGGTTATGGGGATCCTTTATTTTTTTATAATTTTATTTTTTTATATATAATATATATATATTTAAAAAATCCCCAAATATCTGTACCGTTTCTGATTGGGTGGGCACTGCGCATCATTTTTTGACACAACAATGAACGCATACCGCAAAAGTTGTGTCTCTGCGGAGGGACCCGACGTACCAGCAAAATGAGACAACAGAGAAGTTCAGAACAGCAGACAGAGCACACACTGAAGGCTGATTTATGGTTCCGCGTTACAACAACGCAGAGCCTACGGTGTAGGGTACGCGGCGACCCGCACCGTACGTTGCGGGTCGCCGCGTACCCTACGACGTAGGCTCTGCGTTGGTGTAACGCGGAACCATAAATCAGCCTTTAGCAATTTGTGCCATTCTATGTGGCGATAAATGAAAAAAGATTAGACAACGTCGTGATTGGACAAGGAATTGGCTGGGCAGACGTGGGAAATGCGGTCTTTTTTTTCTGCTATTAAAACATGATTTGTAATGTGAATTTGCAACACTTAAACTACAAATAATAGTTTTTGACGTGACATCAGAGATTGCGCATGCTCTCTGCAAAAGGATGAGTCCAATCGGGTCGTAGCTGCTTCAACTGTGATTCCTTCACGAGGAGCGACCAGGATTTCAAACACGTTTGATTTTCTTGCGAGCACACGATTCGTGATCGGGAGCTCGTCGTGAGGTGTTAATCTCTCGTCGTTACCCCACGTACACTGCACGAGGCACGACCAACGATTGGGTCGAAATCCAAAAAATACTTGCACGACTGGAAAATCGGCTCAAAGTGAGCCGATAATCGCACAGTGCATGCCCGGCTTTAGTTGTTGTTATTGTGTAGTTTAGCCATCGGAATTTATCCTAAGTGTTGTTTTATCATCTTTTAACACTTGTGTAAATAAATTCTGATTAATTTGAATGAGAGAAGTTGTTTGTGTTTATTTTACACACATTTGTCACAGCTGCTGGTTGCAAAGGTCTGTGCTCGGACTCCTTCCTTCACTATTATTCTGAGGAATAACTTACCTTGAGACTGATTTTGCTGTTTAGTTATCATTTTCCTGATTATGTCAGGTGGTGCCCCGTTTTGATTAATTCATTTTGTTAATTCAATTTGATAAATAATCTACTTTATTAATTATGAATGATTTTGAAGGACAATCATTCATAACTCTTTGATAACTGAACCAGCCCCCACTCTGTGGCACAACAGGGACATACAGGCATATATGGAACACCACTGTACTGCTGTGATGGAACATCAGAGAAAAGTTACGGTTAGAAGGGTTAAAAGTCCCAAAATCAAGATGGGAGACTTTTTCCCCCAGTGTGTGTAGTATCTGTTTTAACTTCTGTTTTGTAATCTTTCCTGATTATCTCCACCCATTTTTCTCATTTGGACCTGAGTTTTATCCTGTGTATATGTAGCCCTTTGTCCCCACTTGTCAGGTCATTCGTCATGCTTCCCAGTAATGTTTTTGTCATGTTTCTGCAGTCCTTCCTGCGCTCCCAGTCTCTTTTCATGTGGTTAGCCTCTCTCTTTCCTGCCACTGGATGTTGGTGTGAGCATTTTGGATAAGTCTGCTGAGGCAGCGTGTTAAGTTCAAATGAAATACACTTTTTTTTTACTACTCCTTCCTGATCTCCAAATTTGTGGGTTCAACTCATTTAACCCTGTAAATGTGCATGTTCAAAAGCGCTGAAAACACAACTTTTATTGTTTTCATGTGATTCTATAGTAATATAAATAAAACTATTATATTGCATTTTTGCCAGTAAGTTAATGTTTCCCATTTTTAATTTTTCAGATCTGACTTTTTCTACTAAGGAAAAAAAAGGCAAACAAAAAAAAACTGCAGCCAAGGCTTTTTCAAAACCAAGGCCAAGGTTTTGGAAAGAACATATTGATGAATAGCAGCTGTAGGTTGTCAGAGTTAAAAGAACCGGCTGTATGATGAGATGAAATCTGTAACAATGAAAAAAGTCAGGATTTTTTTTGTGACCATGTTTCTATGTTTGCATGTCTGAGAGTTAGTATATATATATATATATATATATATATATATATATATATATATATATATATATATATATATATATATATATATATATATATATATATATATATATATATACATACATATATAATATATAATATATCCTTCTGCACACTCGTACGCTTGTGCACATGTTTAACACACTGTTTGCACATTTGCGGTTGTGTTAGCGTGCACTAGGCAAGTTTATTTATATAGCACGATTCAACAACAAGGTTATTCAAAGTGCTTCACAGATGCTTTAAAACATCACATACGAGAAACAAAAAGCACGATTTAAAATTTAAACAAAAAGAAAGAAAGAAAAAAAAATAGATAAAAAAAAGTAGTTAAAATATGATCAAGTTTTGAAACTCAAGCTTAAAAGCAGATCTTGAACAGCTGAGAACAGGTGTGTCTTAAACCTGGATTTTAATAAGCTTTGTGTTCCAGCTGATCTAAAGGCTTTCTGGGAGTTTGTTCCAGACATCTGGAGCATGTCTGGTTCTGATGGGAACTGATGAAAAATGTATCTAGATGATCTGAGGGGTCTGGAAGGTTCATACTGGCTCACAACATCTCTGATGTTTTTTGCTGATCTATAAAGCTCCTCAGAGCTGGACTGATGTGGTCCACTTTTTTGGTCTCAGTGAGGTCTGGAGCAGCAGAATTGTGAATGAGTTGGACTTGTCACGGATGCAGGTTTTTTTTAGATGTGGTTCGGCATGTTGAACTGGACTTTAGGTAGGTGTCCTGAACCTGTTGTCTGTAATGACGAACGGGCTCAGGGGACATGCTGGGTCTTCTGAGCTTTGTTGCCACTGGCTTTTGAACTTTAACCTTTGAAACAGAGGAGATCCAAGACATCTTTTCAAAACCTTTTGTATTATTTTGACACGTAAACTGGAATAGAAACTGACATCTCTTTACCTGTTCACTGGGATGGAGATCTGACATAAAGTCCTGAGCTCTAGACATTTAAATCATTCTGACATTTACTTTAGATATTTTGATTTTAAAATGTCAAGATTTTAATTAGTTCACATTAGAGGCTACTATGAATGTATAAAAGCACGTAAAAGGTGAAAAGAGTGCTTCCTCCTTCTCTTGTCTGTGGCTGGCATCTTTTACATTGTGGATGTATACCGGTATTTTTATTAAATTGCAGTGGAAAAAATGTCAACTCCATTCAAGTGGACGCTGGATCTGAAGTGATTGAAAAGGTTCTGATTTACAGTTTATTCAGTTCCTATTTCAGCTAAAATACATTCTTATACAATACTGTATATGAAATACTTGTATTTAAAGTGTAAATAAATCAATGAATATATTGTTCTGCATTGAGCACTCAGTAACAGTTGAGCGCAAAAAGCATCAACTTTATAATGTTTGATGGACTATTTTTTTTTTTGACGATGGGCATTACTTTTCTCAGTCAAAAGCGTTAAGTTCCCCCATGACTTCAGCATCCACACCCTGTGTGGAGTTTGCATGTTCTCCCCGTGTTCCCTTGGGGAGTTAATGTTCTCTACCCTCACAAAAACATGCACACAGTCCTGGGCTATACATGCCCCCTCTGGCTGGCCGGGGCGCCACATGGGGGGGGTCAGGCCGGAATAACATGATCCTTCCACGCGCTACGTCCGGCCGGAGAAACCCCACCCTGTCTGGTGAAAAGATGGGGAAAAAATTGGGATAAAAATATATTAAAAAAAAACAAAAAAAAAAAACATTACCGTGGCGATAGACACCAAAAAGCGCCCTCCCCCCCCCCCCCCCCTTCATCTGATTGGTCCATATTTGATAGTTCCTACTTTCTGCCATAACTTCTGTGGTTGTTTTGACATAAAGACCCGTGGGTGGTGTCATCGGACATGGTTTTGAGTCCTTGAACATAATTGGTGCAAATTAGCCCCGCCCCTTCTTCTGATTGGTTGATATTTGATAGTCCCTATTTTCTGCCATAACTTTTGAATGGTTTGACATAAAGAGTCGTAGGTGTCATCTGACTCGGTTTTGCGTCCTTGACCTTTGAAAATTGCATGCGCGAGGGCCTGTTCATCGCTGCTTGCAGCTTTCATTTTTTATTGAATTTATCTGTTGCAAATAAAACCTGCCTTCCAATTCATTGCATTCTTCATTGCATTTTTAGCCTAGTTATTTTTGTGGTAGAAGTATCGTATCGGTACTCGTAATTAAAATACTCGTACTTGGTGTGAAAAAAATGGTATTGGGGCATCCCTAGGGCCTACTGTATAGAAGCAGAAATTTTAAAAGTTTCCTGATCTGGAGGATTCAGGTATTCGATTTTACAAGAAAAAGACTCCAGTAATGATCTTAAAGAAGCTATTGTTGCCACCCATCAATCTGAGAAGGATTTTAAGGTCATTCCCAAACAGTTGTGAGTCTATCAATCTGGCGCCACGCAGAGATAAAAGAGACAGACAACACACTTACCACCTCCAACAATTCCGGATCACCAGTCAATCTAACACAACTGCTCTTGGATCATCGTAGGAACCCAGAGTAGTTTAATTGCCTATTCAGTTGAAATATTTATTATGAGCTCTTTGATCAAGTTTGCTTTGATAAATAGACTTTCACATGTGTGTCATGAGACTTCACTCTTCCGTGTAATCCCCAGAAGCCTCACATATTAATTTATTTTTAAATTTAAGGTTTATAATTGAACCTTAAAAAAAAAAAAGAAAAAAAAAAGGTTTTTGATAACAATTCCTGTTCTTTTTCTTGGATCATATATATTACTAAGGCCATTTATGAGAATTAACTGACCGATAACAATCTTTGTTTTTTTTCTTTAATTCTTTAACTGTATACAATTGTTTTTTTGGGAAGGGTTTGATGATGTGGATGGTACAGAGTTTTCAGAAATGATGCGTTTGGCATTGTAGTGTCAATTATATTCAAATGTATGCATGCATATATACACCTGCATGTACATATGTGCGTATGTACGTAGGTACCTGCATGTATGTATGCACCAGTATGTATGTATGTATATGTACATGTATATATTTATGCACAGTAGATATAAGTGAGGACTCAAAGCTCAACTCAAATTATGCTAAATCCCCATAAATATTTGGACTTGCTAGGTGAGTCCAAAACGTTTTGGATTTACCCAACAGCAATCACGATAGCCCACAGTCAAACCATGGGTTATTTCTAAACAATTTTCAAGGAGATGAAGGGATGTGACTCCAAATAGGAAAAAGTGGGTATAGATGGTTGAATGGAAAAATAAAGTGACAAAGTTCCAGAGTACTTTGGTGTAGCAGATGCTACATGAGTCCTTTTAGTCAGTTTCAAGGTAATGTGAGATTTTCTATTCTCAAACATGACTAACAAAGGTTTGACATTTTGTGTTTTGATAATGTCTATGTAGATTTTCACAATTGCAGTCATTTTAATCTGCGGTTTCTGTACTATTATAAAGTAGAAGGCCTACAATGACTCCGTCTTTGTATGTATGAAAATTTCTGATGTATCAGTCTAAACTCAATCAAGCAAACATTCCAATAAATGTAGTCTTTTCATTCTTTTACTGTACATTTTGCATCGTCAAGGCAGTTGTACTGTTGTAAGTGGGGTTTCATTTGCAGGGGCCTGATTATTCTTTCAGACGTACAAGAATAACAAGGTCCCTGCCTTGGGTAAGGCAGTGCTGACGCTGTGCTAATGCTGCAGTCAGGAAATGACATTGTTTAGCTATCTCAATCACTACGTTTACATGCAGTCAAAATTCGGGTTATTGCTAATATTCCGGTTACTGAAACATTCGGAATATTCCGTTTACATGCGTGAGCAAACAGGGTTATCCCTGTTTACATGGTGATTAATCATTTGGGATATCTGGATCAAACCAGCGACACACAGAGAACGTGATGACGCAATTCCCGTCATTTCCACTTCTTCTTTCTGTATCCAAATTCAAAACAAATGCTGCTTTGCGCAACTTTTCTCTCACCTTCTTGTAAATCTTCTATCCCGGTACTTTCTACCGTCTACAAATGCAGAAATGTTCATATCCTTCATTACATTTATGAAGTGATTAGTCTCCTCCTGGTCTTGTGTTTCTCCGTGTTTATAAGAACTTCCTGGACTCAAAAGACCAGGATTCCTTGTGAACAGAGCATGTGCAGAAAACAAATTCCTGTTCCGTTTGATGGGGATATCCCGTTTGGCGTTTACATGACCCAATATTCTGGTTTTAAAAGGAGTAATCCAGGGGTCATATTGGGGTTTTTAAAAACCCGAATATGAGCAAATTCCGGTTATTCAAAGGCGTTATTGGTGTTTACATAGCCGTGCAAAACCGGGTTATTGCTAATATTCGGGTTTTATTGACTGCATGTAAACGCAGTCACAGTCCCCTTCGTGTTCAAAATGTCTTTTCTCATTCAGTGCCTTCAGAGTTCATGCAAACAGCAAACAGAAACCATGTCAGCTCCTTCAGTGTAGATCTCATTGTTCCAGTTCCTTTTTTCTTAATTTCCCTTCTTCTTTGTAGTCTTCTTTTATATAGAGGTTATCGGGATACACAATGGCTGAAAGAAGTGAGAAGGTGATTGCCCCTACGACCTTTCCAACCTTCTAGGTTTGACCTCAGACCTCCAGTTATTTTATAAGAAGCGTTTGGATTTTGTAATTAGTTCTCCCTCATCAATAAGGCCACGTTTCCACATAGCCGGGTATTTACAAAAACGGATATTTCCCCCTCTACGTTTTGAAAAATACCCTTGTTTACACGAACCCGCATAAATACACTGTTAAGGGGTGCTATGAGCAGCCAAACCTGCAGGGGGCAGTGTAACGAGAAGAAAAAGTCATGCTAGCCAATCAGAATCCTGGAAAAAAACGTCAACAAATGACAAGTGTGAAGCCTGAATAATATGGTTCTGCGTTAAATCGACGGCGTAGCCTACGTACGGTGCGCGTCGCCGCGTACCCTACGCCGTAGGCTCTGCGTTGGTAACGCTGAACCATAAATCAGCCTCGACTGCCAGTTACTTCCAAGACGGAAAGAGAGTCTTTCGTTTGGAGTGACGGAGAAGTGGAGTTACTTTTAAGTGTGACTTTAGAATATAAAACAGGTAAAATAAAAGAAAATATTGACGGTGGCCAAACAAATTGTAAACACAGGTCGTACAAATGATGCTGGTGACGTTTCTGTTGCATAATGTGCTGAAGCCTAAATCTCCGTTTCCCTCCGTTTACAAGCAAACGTGAAAACTGAGTTTTTGAAAATCTCCACTTTGGCCGGAGTTTTCAGAAATGATCGTTTTTGGTGACTTTGAGCTTCGTTTTCGTGTGAGTTCCAACAGAGAAAGTCTGAAGTTGAACAAGATGGTCAAAATTATGAGTGTTTTGTTTATCTGTTATTTTGTCTTGTCATGCTAGAGAAGCTGTTTTGCCAGCAATGAGCAATTCTTGCTGCTTGTTTATAGCAAACATTTGTGTATTGATTCGAGCCCACAATGTCTGGGCAGCGTTATGGTGTCGAGGAACAGATGGATTATTGTTGTTAATACTGTTGCATCACATCAACACAGCTTCACTGATGAACTCACTACGTGCTAACGCCTCTACAGTGTTGCACTAATCCCTCTACATCCCTCCAGGTGGAATGCTATGTGAAAGTGTTTTCTGCTAGCATGTGTGAAATAAAGTAATTCCCAGGTCTTCTTCGCTCCCCTTATTCACCAATTTGCAATCATATTTGCTTATCGCTAATGAGAAAATTCCTGGTATTTAGAAATGAGCACCAATGACAGTGTTTAGTGGACACAGAGCTAGATATCTGTTTTGATCATCTTCAGCAAAAGAAAAGAAAAAAGACACTGTTTGATTTGCAAATCTAACAGATATCAATGAGTTTCAAATCTTTTAAAGCAGTTTATTTTAGAATGACTTTCTAAGAAATGTTGTTTTTGGAAAAATACCTGCTCATTTTAAATTCCATGCCAATAAGATGCATACAAATTGGGAGTAAAATACATGATCCAGCACACAAATAATTAGGGCCCGAGCACTTGCAGTGCGAAGGCCCTATTGTATCTGTAGGAATTTTTTTTCTTTTTTCTTCTGACGAAAGGAGGGCCTTTTTGCCCCCCTAAACGTCCCCAAAAAGTCACCAAATTTTGCATGCAAGTCAGGCCTGGGGAAAAATTTGATATTTAATGGTTTGCATTAATGGGCGTGGCCTAATGGCTCAACAGCGCCCCCTTGAAAACTTTGTGCCTCAAGCCCCACAATACGGTTTGTCGTACATGCACGAAAATCGGTACACACCTGTATCATGGCGCAACTTAAACAAAAGTCTCTTGGGGTCATGCCCGAAACCGAACAGGATGTCGGCCATTTTGAATTAAACGTGTCATTTTGGCGAAATGTATGCCATTCCTTTGGCAGTTAATTCAGCCTGAACCGTAACGGGCACCCAGGTGTGTTATACATAAAAATGTGCGTCTCCATCGTGCGACACCACGCATTACTTTTCTCTTTCAAAAGCGTTACCGTGGAGACGCTAAACGCCAAAAAGCGCGCCCACCCTTCATCTGATTGGTTCAGACAGAAAAAACTTTGAGCCTCAAGCCCCATAATACGGTTTGACGTACATGAACGAAAATCGGTACACACCTGTATCATGTCGCAACTAAAAGAAAAGTCTCTTGGCGCCATGGCCGAAACCGAACAGGAAGTCGGCCATTTTGAACATTCTGAATTAATCACGTAATTTTGGAGCAATATATGCCATCCCTTCGAGAGTTAATTCAGCCCGAACCGTATCGTGAACCCAGATGTGTTATACATCAAAATGTGCGTCTCCATCCTGCGACTACACGCATTACTTTTCTCTTTCAAAAGTGTTACCGTGGCGACGCTAGACGCCAACAAGCGCACCCCCCCTTCATCTGATTGGTCCATATTTGATAGTTCCCCAAAAGGCACCAAATTTTGCATGCAAGTCAGGCCTGGCAATACATTTTATTATTTCATGGTTTGCATTAATGGGCGTGGCAAAATGGCTCAACAGCGCCCCCCGGAAAACTTTGTGCCTCAAGCCCCACAATACGGTTCGACGTACATGCACGAAAATCACTAAACACCTGTATCATGGCACAACTTAAAGAAAAGTCTCTTGGAGCCATGGCCGAAACCGAACAGGATGTCGGCCATTTTGAATAAATTGTGTCATTTTGGCAAAATTTATGCCATTCCTTCGGCAGTTAATTCAGCCCGAACCGTAACGTGCACCCAGGTGTGTTATACATCAAAATGTGCGTCTACATCCTGCGACACCACGCATTACTTTTCTCTTTCAAAAGTGTTACCGTGGCGACGCTAGACGCCAAAAGGCGCGCCCCCCCTTCATGTGATTGGTCCATATTTGATAGTTCTCCAAAAGTCACCAAATTTTGCATGCAAGCCAGACTTGGCGATAAATTTGATATTTCATGGTTTGCATTAATGGGCGTGGCCTAACGGCTCAACAGCGCCCCCTAGAATACTTTTCTCTGCCATAACTTTTGAATGGTTTGACATAGGAAGTTGTGGGTGGTGTCATGGGACTCTGTAATGAGTCCTTAAGCTTCGTTGGCCTTAATTAGCCCCGCCCCTTCTTCTGATTGGTTGTCCAGATTTTCTGCTATAACATTGGAATGGTTTGACATAGAGAGTCGTGGGTGGTGTCATCAGATTCTTTATGGAGTCCTTGACCTTCATTGGCCAGAATTAGCCCCGCCTCTTCTTCTGATTGGTTGTCCCTATTTTCTGCTATAACATATATGGTTTGACATAGGAAGTCGTGGGTGGTGTCATTTCTGATATGCTTATGGGGGGCGGTGGCCGTGAGTGCGAGGGCCCGTTCATCGCTGCTTGCAGCTTTAATTAGTTTTGATACTGAGGAGAGTTCTTTTTATCCGAAATGAAGTGATAACTTGCAGTTTTATGAAATGGTCTCCCATAATTGCTTCTTACAGTATTTCAGCTGTCCAATGTTTGGGGACCTTCTTTGTCTTATTTCTCACTTCATGTTTGACTTCATGTTGCGCCTTGTCTTCAGTGGGTAACACATCTGAATGGGATAGAGTTGACAGGTTGACCAATTTAACATTTGGACAATTTAACTTGGAAGCCATGCTGGCGTACAGTGATACATGGAGAACATAGTTTGGAATTGTCTAGTTTAGAATAGCAGCAATTGTCCTGCCTGCCTACCTACCTACCTACCTACAAACCCACCCATCCACCTACCTACCTACCTACCTACCTACCAGTGTTGTGCATGAATGCGTTCAAATGAATGCGTTCAAATGAACGCGTTCATTGAACACGTTCATTTCTGTGAGAACGTTGAACTGAACGCAACATATTTACACATAAAGAACTTGAACGTGAACTTGTTCATTCTGCAGATCACGAACTGGAATTTGAACTGTTCAGATTATGTGAGTTTCAGCTTCACTGTTTAGGTCCAATTATTACGGAATAATCCTTCTCATTTCACCAGCGGGCGGCGCGCACATTTAAAATACTCGACGAGCCCGTTGCAGTCTTTACGAATTATACCTTGATGATTAGGAAAATCCTCTCGCAGAGTGATGCAGAAAAACTAGTTCATGCGTTTGTATCTTCTAGACTGGATTACTGTAATGTGTTGTTAGCAGGATGTCCAAGTAATTTGCTGAATAGGCTCCAGCTGATCCAGAATGCAGCAGCACGAGTGCTGACAGGAATCAGCAGGAGAGACCACGTCTCTCCAGTGTTAGCGTCGCTCCATTGGCTACCTGTAAAATTCAGAATTCAATTTAAAATGTTATTACTTGCATATAAAGCCCAAAACGGCTTAGCTCCGCAGTATTTACAAGATTTGATAGTGCCTTATGTTCCTGGCAGAGCTCTCCGCTCCCAGGGTGCAGGTTTACTCGTAGTTCCTAGAGTATCTAAATGTAGATTTGGAGGGCGGGCGTTCTGCTATCAGGCACCATTACTATGGAACCAACTTCCAATCTGGGTTAAGGAGGCTGACACCACCTCCACCTTTAAAACTAAACTTAAAACCTTTCTGTTTAGTAAAGCCTATAGTTAGTGTTTAGTTAACCTCTAGCTGGTGTTGGTAAATCTCTAGGTAGTGTAATTTCTAGTGTTAGAGTCAGTAGTCATAGTTGCAGCTATAGAACAAAACTATAATAGTTAGTCTCAAATATAGCTTCGCGGTACATATGCTGCTATAGGCTTATGCTGCAGGGGGGCACCGACATGATCCGCTGGGCAGTGCCTCTCACCCTTCTTCTCCTCTCCTTTTCCCCGCCTCTCTTCTCCATTACAATTTTTATTTATTATAAATATCTCATAGCTATCATTTTTGTCCATCGTTCCTGTAGTTTCTTGTGCCGGCCCCCCTTTTTTCTCTTTTGTGCATGTTTGCAGGCTGGAGCCTCGGAAGCTGCGTTCTGGCCCGTGTTCCCGACCCCCCCCCCCATCCCCGGTCATCCCGTTGCTGCTTCCACCTGCCAACGTGGATGTCTGCTGTTGCTGCTTCCGCCTGCCTGCATCCCCCCCCTCTGGTCATCCCGCTGCTGCTTCCACCTGCCTGCTGTGTGCTGCTGACGTCCCCGACTCCCCCAGTCTGGCCTTCGGCAGGAGGGTCCCCCCTTATGATCCAGGTCCTGGTCCAGGTTTCTTCCCTCCTAAAGGGGAGTTTTTTTTGCCACTGTTTGGCTTAAGGTTTTTCTTCCACTAGGGGAGTTTTTACCTGCCATTGTTTATGTATATGTATAATTGCTCGGGGGTTTATGTTCATGTTTTGGATCTCTGGAAAGCGTCTAGAGACAACATCTGTTGTATTAGACGCTATATAAATAAAATTGAATTGAAATTGAATTGAATTACCTGATTTATGGTTCCGCGTTACACCAACGCAGAGCCTACGGCGTCGATTTAACGTGGAACCATAATTCAGGCTTGACAGGTGAAGAGAGACGCAGTGTCATCGAGCCGTCAGATGATGATCCAGTTATCATTATCTGCGGGAATTTTACACATCGTCTCCCAAAGAGTCCAATGGTAAAAATCTAACCTTTCCGTGCAAATTATGTCCACCTGCGCTGAGAAAACAAGTCAGAGCGTCTGCCTCGTCAACTTCACATTTGAAACGTCATGTGTAGTTAAAGCATCCGTCCAGTGGGAGAAAATATCTGCAAGTCCTTAAAAATCAAGAAAGTTCGCAGAAAGACCAAGAAGACCCAACAGCCCCGAACGACCCCAGTCCCACTGCTGCTCCTTCAGGGGGAGGATTTACCTGCAACAGGTAGATGGAAGGTAATGGACTACAATGTTGGAGATTTACAGCCTCTGTGTAAAGTTGAAAAGCCACTAGGACAATACATGATTGTTTACAGCAGGGTCTCCAACCCTGGTCCTTGGGACCCCTGTCCAGCATCTTTTAGATGTTTCCTTGCATCATCACACCTGATTCTAATTAATGGTCCTCATCAGCTTGTCATCCAGGTCTGCACAAGTCTGTTAATGACAGTCATTTATATCAGGGTTCTGAGGGGAAATATCTAAAACATGCAGGATATGGGGGTCCTGAGGACCAGGGTTGGAGACCACTGGTATACGGTGAACAGTTTTAGGATAGGGGGGCGTTTCATTCATACTTCTTGTGACACCCCTGTTAGGGAGTGGTCACAATAATGTGATTTTTTGTATGTGTATAAATGGGACACCTCCATTAAGATGTGTATTTCATTTTCATGTATTTTATTTATAATGTCTGGGAACGTTTTATGTTGGGAAGCAGCGGGGCGGAACGTTGTGGTCGCTCCAGGGGTTCCGGGGTTCTGTAAAAGTGATGCACCTGCCTCAGTCACTTCAGAAATGACTTGGCGGAGGACAGAGACGCATCGTGCTTTAATTGCTCCGCACTCCACCTGCTTTTACAGGTTAGTATATGGGTTGAGACAGACGAATGTGAGTGGAAATTGTAGTTTTCTGTTATAAGAAAGGAAGGAAGGAAGAGAGTTTAAGTGTTTTTGTTAATTTTGTGGGAAATGGTGAAACGGGAAAGTTTGACGGACGCCATTACATGCGGGCAGCCGCCGCCATTACGTGAAGAGCACGTGTAGAGCACGTTCAAGGTAAACGCTCGGGAAAACACGGTAAAAACCACTAAATGAACGAAGTTTATGGTGGATATTTGGTTCATTTAGCATGTGCTAGTAAAATGTTTATATATTATTTTCACAAAATGTTTAAATATGATTAAAACAAGCATGTTGGGTAATCCTGTGGATACCACAGAGGTGATTAATGGGTATTTCGACCCACTGAAGGTTGTAACACTGTGTATAGTGGTTTTTGACCGGTACAATGCTGGAGTAAATAAGAAGTAATGTATTTACTAAAATTTAAGTTGTTTATAACTGAAAAGTGAAGAGTAGAATGGGATGTGATATTTGGAAATAGAACCCATGTGTTTAATGTGTTAATTGTGACAGTTTATTGTGTAAATATGATGATGTTGTAAATAAAGAAATAACTTGGCGGAGGACAGAGATGCATCGCGCTTTAACTGCTCCGCACTCCACCTGCTTTTACAGGTAAACATATTTGTTACCACGGTCCTCACCCTTGGGACTCGTAACATTCTCACCTAAAAATATTGAAATGAACTGAATTTGAACTAGTTCAAATAGAAAATGGTGAACTATGAACGTGAACTGTTCATTTTTAAACTACTTCATGAGAAGTAGGAACTTGCACAACACTGGTACCTACCTACCTACCTACCTACCTACCTACCTACCTACCTACCTAATCCTGCAGCACAGTGGATTAGAGCAGTGTTTCCCACATGTTTTAGATGTTTCCCTTCATCATCACACCTGATTCTAATTAATGGTCCTAATTAGCTTGTCATCCAGGATGCACAATTCTGTTGATGACACAGGTACTTGTATCACGGTTTACTGAAGCAGGGAAACATCTAAAACATGCAGGACAGTGTGCCTCGAGGACCAGGGTTGGGAAACACTGGATTAGAGGTTAGCACTGTTGACTCACAGCAAGAAGGTTCCTGGTTCAATTCCCTGGCCTGGCGGGGGTCTTTCTGTGTGGACTTTTGCATGTTCTCCCCGTCTTTGCGTGGGTTCCCTCCGGGTACTCCTGCTTCCTTGCACAGTGCAAAAACATGCATATTAGGTTCATTGATGATTCTAAACTTCCTGTAGGTGTGAGTGTGCATGGTTGTTGGTCTGTATATGTGTCCCTGAGATGGACTGCCGACCTGTCCAGGGTGTAACCCCTGCCTCTCACCTGTGATGAGCTAGGATAGGCTCCAGCAGACCCTCGTGACCCTGCAAAGCAGGGGTCACCAATCCTGGTCCTCGAGGGCCGGTGTCCTGCATGTTTTAGAGTTTTCTCTGCTTTAACACACCTGATTCTAATTAATCATCGTCATCAGCTTGTCAGGAGGTCTGCACAATTCTCTTAATGACACAGTCACTTCTATCACGGTGCAATGAAGCAGCGAAACATGTAAAACATGCAGGACACCGGCCCTCGAGGACCAGGATTGGTGACCCCTGCTGCAAAGGATAAAGCGGATATGGAAATGGATGGATGGATAGACAAATGGTTGATATTAAAAGGAACAACTTCAAATTGTTTTTACTCATTTTGTCATGGTTAGTCCTCCGGCCTTCAGTAATTTTCCACTCACCTCTCTCCTGCTCACCCCATCTGCAGCCACACCCACCTCGTCACTCACTCCACTCACCTGCTCACTCAGCTGCAGCTCC
The DNA here is from genome assembly GCF_033807715.1 of Cololabis saira. NCBI lineage: Eukaryota > Metazoa > Chordata > Actinopteri > Beloniformes > Belonidae > Cololabis > Cololabis saira. Next base: position 35,044,908 of record NC_084605.1, on the reverse strand, counting down.
TCAGCAATCAAGCCAGGTTAAAAGCTCCATTCTCCTCCTCACTCACTGCCAGATCGTCTGATCTCTGGGTTTCGACCCTGCTTGTTCCTGACCTACCTGCCTCGTCTCTGCCCTGATCATCACTGGAACAGCGTCATCACTCCAACAATTGTGAGCATTTGCTGTGCTTACCTGCTTCTGCTGACAATAAAAGTCATTACCAATCTTATCTGGTCCACTTGGTGCTGCTCTTGGGTCCAAAACCTCACCCCTTACACATTTTACATAAATTGCTGAACATTTTGACATATTTCTAAATCACGAATCCATTTCTCAAACAATCGCTTCCTCACACCTTCAACTGATAACTTTTCTCAGTTAGTTCCTAAAGTTCATGCGATACTCACCAAAGGCTAACATCCATGTGTGTGCCAAACTGAACTACCCTTTGATACCTGGCAGGGAAATCCCTGAAGTCTGTATTGGATTTGCTTAGAGAGTAGACTATTTTCATTTCACTTTCCAAAATTCTATCTACTTTTTATCACCTTTTGCTGCTTTCAACAGTAAATGCTGGTGCTGGTGGACCATTTTCTGGTGTGTTTGATTAGCCGGGAGCCACAAAGATTGCGCGCTTGGCTCCAAAGCGGTGGCTTCCAGCTGAGGAAGCCTCCAGTTATCAGACTGCTGGCTCGCTTGTTTCAACACTACTTTCTTCCTAGCTTTGGCTAACTACAGTTGTGGGCAAAGATTTAGTCAAATTATGGTTTTGCAAACTTTTCTGCTTCAGTATTCTTAGATATGTTTCCCCTCGTGTTTCCTAAGTCACGTTTAAAAGCATTTCACAACTTTTTAAGGTTTTTATTTGCAAATGCATCAGATTAATTCAAATAGTTGATATATACGTTGTCAACGCTTTTTCAAAACGTCCATAATTTACTCTGACTTGATATCACTCTTTGGGCCAAATCCTGAATGATAGTGATCCATACTTGCTCTATTAGTGTCCCGTGTTGATCACAACTTCTAATTTTTTATCTGCTTTTTGAGAATCTACTTCAGTTTTGGAATAAGTGCAAAATGTTAGTGTTTTATGTTCTCTAAGTTATTTTGATATCACACTGACTTGTGACATGGTGCTCCAGTCGAAAATAATAGGATCATCACCAGTTTACACATATATTGTTGGAAGAAGTGGCTCTTGAAGTGCATTGTGATATCACTTATTCACGGCAGTGATTTGGGGCAGAATTGTAAGTGAACTCAATACTAGAGGTCAAAAGGAACCATAATCATGGATGGTCTCAAAATGTTGGCCCGTTTCAGTACTCATGACTACCTTCTCCTCTGTGGACAATCACTTTTCCAAATATGGCAAACAGCTAGAAGGGGGCTCCAAAACAAAATTGCTTCATTCTTGCACCAACCATTTTGTGCAAATTTAGTTTGGCTATACTTCATGTAGCTTACAGTAGCCTTTCATTTCATCAGATCTTTACAGTGCATGCAAATTAGCTAAGAAATAAATAGTGAGGTGTGCAATTAATCGATTTTAAATCTAAATCGGATTTATTAATCACAATCGATGTTAAAAAAAGGAAAATCGGAAAATCGATTTTCCTTTTTTGCAGCTGGCTGCATTACAGACAGAGCTCGTCTAGTCATCTTTGTTTGGTCAAGAAAATTGTAAATGTTGTCACTTTACTAAACTCAAGGAGGATTTACAGTATCTTTCAATTGCAGTTCATTCCCAATAGGGAAATTTGTTTGCTATTTTTCTTTAAAAATAAAGATAAAATATTTGAAACTATTTATTCCATTGTCTTTTGTAGTTTTACCAAAAAAATCGAAATCGAAAATCGGGTTTTCAGAGAAAAAAAATCGGGATTTTATTTTTGTCCAAAATCGCCCAGCCCTAAGTGAGGGTTGATTTTTCAAATGCCGGACTCGATTTCTGAGATTGTAGGTGATGCAGACTCAAAGCAGAAACCATTACAAAACACATTGATGGCTGACTTTACTGATGATGTCTTGAAACACATCATATGGCCACATTTTTAAGATCACAAATAAGACTTTAGGTGACAAATCTGGAACCATCCAGGTCCCTTTTGCTGTGTTGACTGCCTGACTGTAAATATGAATGTTCCTCCAGACATTTACAGCGACAGATCCCGCATCGTTATGATGATCCGGCTTGCACCACAGACTGTGCTTCACTCTCAATGTCAGCATCTGCCATTTACGAACAAACAAAATGAAATGTATTTCATTAAAGAAAGAAACGGCCACTTATAATAACGCAGCAGCCGGCAATGTTAAATGTCTCCTGATGTGGTGGAGCCACTGAGAGATGTTAGCAGACATCCACTCTGGTAGCAGTACCATTCGCATGCAGGCCTGCTGTCCTCATAATCTCTGTACCATCTGGCGGGGAACTTCACTGTCCACCTGCACCCCTGGATCATTAGTATTCCTCTCATACTGTGCAGGAGAGACCAGTGTGAGTGTGTGTGTGTGAGATATTGTTCAAAAACATAAAAGAGTCAGCATCAGTCAGGATTAATTCAGCAGTTACTGCGCCAAACTCTGACAAATCTGATTCATTTCAGGTAATAATAAATTCTTCTTTGTCATCTTTAAAGTGCAGGTTTAGATTTTGAACAGGTATTGAAACAAAAAAAACCTCCCCCAGGTAAGTCCTCCCTGGTTTCAGGTTTATTTTTCTCTCACTCTATTTTAAAGAAAAAGAATCCAATCAACGAATAGTGCGATAGGGACTCATTCAAATGATGCTTCCAGCAGCGTTTCCAACATTCATTTGAGCTGTGATCAAAGACTGATCTCTTCCTTTCTAAATCCACATGGCCTCTCATTACTGCCAAAGGAGCAGAGACACTTTGCTGTCAGAATTCTCTCATAGTACCATTATTTTTTTTGCTTTGTATTCAACTATGGTGCAGAGCTGTTGAGGAAGGGCGTGTTATGTGAATTTTAGATTGTAGTGAAGTTAAACAATTAGCATATAATTCTGCATTTATTCTAGATATTTCAAGCCAGTTTGTCCCAAAATCAAGTTTTTCTTTTTTATGAAAAGAGGAACAAGTATTTTTGTACATGTTTCTCTTTTCTGTGTTACTCAGACAGTGTTGTGCAGTTAAAATAAAAATGCACATTTATTTTAGCACCAATCTCAGTCAATGCCCATTCGCCCTTTGCCCCTCCTACTTAACCCTTCAACTCCATGGCTACAAAAGGGAATTGGCATTGGAATTAAAAATTGATCTCTAATGGTACAAACTGTTTCTCTGAGACACAAAACAACTGCATTTATATTCATTTAATCTGCACCTTAACATCACTGCATATAGCTTCTCCTTTAAAGAGTGCTGGTGTTTCCACACTAGCATCCCACACAGACTTCTGTATTGTTATATTAACATCAGGAGCTGCTGCCACTGCTGTATCATGAATATGTACAGCAATGCAGAGTAATATGGGCTCCCATGAGCCTCTAGGACTTTGATTTGATTTGATGGTTTTCATGATGACCGCTTATGCCCAGTATGAAAATATCTGCACCATTCTCTTTGTTCTCCAACTATTTTTCAAGGTTTAATTTTTTAATTCCTCACCATTTGCACACCTGCCTCCGTCACCGCTGTAGGGTAAATACAGTATGCAAATCTGTAAACATCTGAAAATTTTGTAGTGAATACAGTTAAAGCTAGCCAGCAGTCAGTGTATCTGTTTAAAATGCAAAATATTTTACGTTTATGGTAATTTTATCTTTGCTTTGCAGCTGCCTTGGCTGTATTTCCCCCTCAAGGATCAATGAAGTTCATTTTAATCTTCACATAAACCTTCTCACAGACTAAAGACAGTTTTATTCAGCACAGAAGTGATGAAAAAATCTCAGTAATACACATTTGTAAATCCTGTATAACCTACCTTGCCAGGAGTCATTGCACACCTGAAAGGGAGGAATGTGAGATGCATTGAATGTGACATTAATGAAGCATGAATAAAGAATTGTGCTGTCCTTGTTTGCTGCTGTAGTTCACTTCAGTCAATGAATTTCGTGGCCATTGTTTGATTTCAGTGGTTTTTCTTTCTCATTATCTAATTTCTTTCTCCTTTGTAACTTACAGATACAAGGTTTATCCGGAGCAAGAAATAATCTTAATTCTGCACTCATTTGCTTTTGTCCTCTTCTTATTTTTTACCTCATTTGCGAGATGCTTTGGTAAAACCTGCACACATGCATGCACACTTAAAACTAGTGATGCACCGATTGTTCGGTAACCGAAATTGTTAGGCCGAAAATGGCAAAAAAAACACTTTCGGTGTTCGGTGGAATAAGTGGGGAAAAAAAAACGAACAATTAATAACGGCGTTGTAAAATAAGGAAATAGACTGGCCGCTCCGTCCCGTAACGTTGCGCACTACATAAATCGTTGGCCAACCAAAAACTAACCCCATAATAATTTTACCTAACATTCACCAGGAGGTGGAACCAAAACATAATGCTGGGAAATTAAAACATGTTCAGTTTTTTATGTTCAATAAATATTTTCTACCTTGTAATTTTGTAAAATATTTTTTTTCTTTGAAAAGCATGCCTATTATGCAATGGTGAAAAAATTGGCAAAATAAATGAAAAACTGCTGAAGAACCATGTTCGGTATTGTTCGGTATTCGGCCAAGTGTTTATTATTATTTTCGGTTTCGGCCACAAATTTTCATTTCGGTGCATCACTACTTAAAACCCAAACAATTTGGTACATTTTCAAAGCAAAAGACATTAGAAATATAGGCAAATGGCAGTAGGTGTTTTGGAGTGTGAGCTAGTGTCTGTTGCCATAAAGATGTAGCTGCAACTCAGAGTGATGTTGGAATTTATCGTAATGTGACAACAGCAACAGCTTTATCATTTATTTGTATACATATATGTATATATGTAAAAGACAGTTTGCAGAGAGTAACTAATTAAGACCAAACAAAGCCCTTTGTCAACACTGTTATCTTATTCTTTATTTTCTCACAATTGTATGTCAAATATATATACGTCTATATGACATATATTATATGACATATATAATTTCATTTCTTTACAATAGCGAAACAACATAGAGATGACACACTATTTTGGTTTCTAAGTAGAACCTCCTTTTAAATAGTCACATTTTTTTTTTAATAAACAGTTCAAGTCAAGCTCCCACTCAAGTCACGCTTCTGTTTTCCTTATTGAGTCACATTTATTCACAATGTGTGTTTGTATGTCTCTTTTTCTTTGTGATTTGATGTTTTTTGTGTTGAGTTATTTTTTCGTTGGCAGTTCAATCTGTTCATGTTCCTCCAGAATTGAAACCCATCTGTTATTGGTCCATGTGGCCACACAGATTGTCCCACCTGCTAACCGTTCAGTGCCACCAGCAAAGGTGTACAGTCAATAGAAAAGGTCTCTTTGAAGCATTGCAGAGTTAATCCAATCAGCTTGCAGAGGGGCTGGCGTACGTGTTACCAGTTCCTCTGCAGCTGGGCCCTTTGGCCAGGAAGCAGTACGCTCCTCCGTTCAAGGAAGATGTCTGACCTTGGCACTGTCCCTGAATTTCTCTTTGGCCTGCTGCCTTCAGACCTCTGGTCCCGCTGGTTGTGTGCAGAGCTCTGGTTGAATACTGAACACTTTTCCTCCCTGATTCCTGCACAGTCCCATCCTCTAGGGTGTTTGTGCCATTGTGATGGCTCTTGCTGTGCGATCCAGACATTTTCTTGGGGCTGGAAAGGCGTTTCTGCTTTAAATCCTGGGCAATTTCTGTTGTATACTCAGTAGACCCAATGGGCGCCTCAGCAGAGCCGAGGTTCCTCTCCGATCCCAGAGGACCGCAGTCGGTGGCAGGGCGGCTGATGCCGCTGGGTGCAGCTGCAGTCGCCAACACAACAGTCTCAGGCTGGGAGGGAGGATTGCTAATGGGCTGCCCGGACTTCTCAGCCAGTGTTGGGTGCCATTTGAGGATCCCTGCTTGGTTCCGGTCACTTGAGTTCTCATGCGGTGCCTCAGGGTCACATGCTTGGAGTGATGGGATGATGGGCACAGAGCGAGTGCGCAGAGACGGCGGAAGGAAAATGGTTCCCTTATCAAGGCGGGTGCAGGGGACCTCAGTCCATCCTTTTCTGGCGGTAAAGTAAGACAGAGGGGTCCTGCTCAGGAGGGGGCCGGTCCTTCCGCTTGCAGAGTCGCACCTTTAGGCAGGAGAGAGAACAGAAAAGAGAATGATGACCATGTAATTCATTTTAGAACCCTATTGTTTAAGGGCTTGTCAAACACCCAAAGGACACGTCTGCAACTCCGTCTGCTAAGTAGAGTCAGTTTTGTGCAGGATCTTGTAAAAAAGCACATGCATGTACTCATTCATTCATATTACATTACAAATAGTAGTCATCCATCCATCCATCTATCCATCCATCCATCCATCCATCCATCGAGTTTGGGTCTCAGCAGTCCCAGACCTCCCTCTCCCCAGCTTCCATCTCCTTTGGGGGATACTAAGTCATCCCCAGGCCAGCTGAGAGATGAAGGGCCAGTCCCAATCCCCCCCTAGTCCTACTTTTCAGTCCTACCCCTAAATTTTGCGCGTTCCCATGAGGGTAGTGGTGTCCCAATCCCTCTTTGCATGTAGGGTTAGTGGACATAACGAGGGCTAGTGTGTATGAATCTAGCCCTTCACAGCGAGGGATTTCAGATACTGACTCACTGACCGAGGGCTAGAGAAATTTCCCAGAATGCTTTACGTCATTTGCAGACTGAATCAAACAAAAAAACATGGCGGACATTTTCTCTTTTTCAGTGAATAAAATCAATATTTTGAGTTAGTTTCTGCATAAAAATGCGTTTTGATTACATTTCTAGCGAGAAATATATATTTTACTTTCATAATATTCACTCAGTGGATGTACATAATCACTCGCTTGCTCGTTGTTGCGTTGTATCTTCAGATCTCGCCAGAATAAAGGCTGATTTATGGTTCCGCGTTACACCAACGCAGAGCCTACGGCGTAGGTTACGCGGACGCGTAACCTACGCCGTAGGCTCTGCGTTGGTGTAACGCGGAACCATAAATCACTGGCGGCTCTTATCATCCCCGAAAACATCGGAGCAAATTTCTTAACAGGGGTTATTTGGATAAACTGAGCCCAGGTTGGGGATCTTAACAGTTACTTTTACGCCTGGAAATAATATTAAAACTTAATAAAGTGGCATATTAACAGCACTACAGCTGAAATTAAAACAGCTTTTAGCTCTGGGCTTCCTGATATGGTGTGACGATGTGCAAACGTAACTACGGAGTCGCTTACGTACCCGAACGTAAACCACGCAGTGACGTAGCAAGTGGAGTCCCAATCCCTAGGGAACATTACAAGGACCCTACGCCTGTGGCTTCATTTTTAGGGCTAGTGGTAGAAAGTAGGGGGTGTATTGGGATTGGCCCTTAATCTCCAATGAGTCTTGGCTCTGCCTGCGTCAGTGCCTTCTACACCTTAAGCACTTCCCCCCCTAGGAGGCATCTTCTCCTTGAACCAACACCTTATTATGGCAGGGAGGTTTGTGTGCCCAAATGATCCTACCACTGCTTACCACTGGCTTTCCTTTGAATACCCTCTGGCTAAAGAGACGGTCAACTTTTCACTCTGACATGTTGAAGACATCTTCTTGGAACCAAGTGCATTGTCTTTGAAATCATTTTCACTTTCAAGTTAAAACATTTCCAAACGGCCTGGAGGCACATTTTTAGAAGCAACTATTAAGTTCACCATACCAGATGTCATTTTTGACAAATTAAAACAAGACATTTTAGAAAAATATGACAAATCATACTTATTACAATTACAAAAATAATGGCCTCGCTGTAATAAAGGCCTGATACATTAGGCAATAAAGAAAAGAAAAACCTCAGCCTTGATTTGAGAAAGTATGGCACATACAATATGCAGATAAAGATGCAATTCTCTTATGCTGTTACTATTTCATTCCAGTTGCAAAAGAAAAGAAACAACAAATAATTATTATTTAGTTATTGTCTTATCATAATCTTTGAGTAATTATTTATAATCCTCAGCATGAGCAGCCGGTGTTGCTGCATAAATGTTTAACTGAGAAATCCCTTATCAGAGTTTAAAGGCTTTAGCACCGCAGTAACTAGATCCGTGACTCTTCCTGCGTAGATATCTGAACATGGTATAAATACGAGACTGCCTCTTCACATTGTGACCTAATTTTAGTTTAGGAAATTAGACTCATTACCCCGTCTTGAAGAAAACACTTTGCGTGACAGACCTATGATGTCAGATTTAGGGCTGAATATAAGCATCTGTGTGGGTGTGAGAGTCTCAGCGGGGGAATCTGACTGATGATGGATCGTGCGAACTAACAGAGTGGACGATTCATGCTCAGTTTGAAAATGATGCAGCAGAGAAGGAAAGTTATGAGAGTCAAGTGGGTAAGTTTGTATATTAGTTGAATAAATGCACTCAGGAGTTAATATCATTACTCTGGCACACAGCCTAAGGAGAGCGAGGGTTATTGTCAGCCTTCAGAGGCTGTTTGTAGCAGGGCCAAGTCTAAATAATTGAATTACGTTCCCTCTCTCTGCTCTTTCTTGGTGTTAGAAGGGCAATGCAACCTCTGTCGAAAAATATTTCCTGTGTCAAATTTGACTTCAGTTCTGTCCTTCTCTGTGATGGGCAAATGGTTTGACAGTGGATCATAAAACCCACTGAACTAATTTGAAAACATGACAGAATATTCTCATGTTTGTTTGCTGCCCTCCCTCCTTTTTTCTTTAAAAAAAAACCCACACTTTTCACCACACCACACTCTGTTCCTCCATCTTCAGTTCTGTGCACTCTCATCATCTCTGCCCAGTCCTCCATCTGTCCCACCCCCCCCACCCGCTCCTTCTCTCACTCTCCTTTCCACCTCCCGTTTCTCATTTCCAGAGATGAGAGGGTGTATCCATGGCAACACGGAAGATGTGGGGGCCGCAGGAGTAAAAGGAGGGGAGCTCTACGCTCAGTGTTGCGTGGCTTGTAAGGCGAGAAATAGGTCATCTCAGGCTCCTGAAGGCCAGCGAGAGACACATTTGAGCGATGGATCTGAAAGGGAATTATCAATGGCTAATGAGTTCTGAATTGTTGAACTGTACAAATGCAATCTTATCCCAAAGAGAACACGAGGCCTTATTATTTCATCTCTTCTCCTAAACGCTTGAGAAATGTGTGTAAGATTTAATTGCCTATAGCGAACAGATTTTTCCTCTGTGATTTTAAAAAAAGAATCCTCATTAGTTTCTTTATTAGTTTGTTTGTTATTCTGTATGAGTGTAAGTGCGCATTTGTGAGTGTGTGTTAAGAAGAAAACTGCTCCTGGAGGATCTCTCCTTGCACAACCGAGAAAAAAAAATAAAATAAAACTGCTAAGCTCCACTGAGCTTTGTTTAAAAATGTAAATTATGGAAATAGGTCACATAAAGAGTTTGGCAGCTTGCAGAGTATTTTACAAGTCAGTGAAATGCTCAGTCAGGATGGCTTGCTGATAGGAACATTGCAAGGCTCCTTTGAGTTGGGGAGGGTGCACTGGGGACACTGCTGCTTTAATGACAGACGTTTCTGTTAACAGTGTCATCGCTCAAGCTGCACACACTGACAGCAAATTAGACACTTTCTGACTCACAAGCTAAACCAGAGCCTTACTTTACCATTAAAGATGCTCCGGTCTGCGTTTGTAAGTAAAACCTGAAACAAATTAATGTTTTCAGTGCCACTTTATTAAAGAAGAAAAGCCAGTGGAGCTGTTAATGTTATGCATTAATCTACTTAGGGAAAGTGTTCAGCTTGAGGACCAGCAAAAGATGCATACTTTTCCAAGTTTGGTTGTTGTCTCTCACAGTTAATCTCATTATATCTATTATCAAAAAGAAATCTTACACGGATTTGAATTAAGCAAAAAATAAAAACCCTTCCCACAGATATTTCCTTGCTGATCACAGAGTGAGAGGTTTCACAGCTTGGAGCGGTTGCCTGTGAGGATAATCAGACGGTCATTTTCAAATGGGTTTTTAGACTCCTGACCACTAACTGGTACAAAGCCCACTTTGGTCGCTACGGCAGCAGCACCAGCTGCCCAACTTCACTTCTGATGGCCGTCAAAATAGGGCAACTCATGTAAATGCCTGAAATTAATCTTCCGCAGCATGTAGCCTTCTTCCTCACAGCCATCCAGCGCAGCTCTGCTCCCAGCACGTTTCAGACAAAATAAATTGCCACGCAGCTTGATATTAATGTGAACTTTGTTTAGCATTATTTTGTAATTGACTTCCGAACAATTGTATTATTAGCTTTAAATAAGGGTTACAAAATAACTCCGTATTTATTCAAGAAGTACATAGTCTTGGGGACCTTTTTTGGGATTTTTTGCCTTTATTGGACTAATGATCTGAATCATCTACTATATTAATGAATGTGTTTACGCAGGACTTCATTATTTAATTTATTATTCATTTGTTCCAGTATTGATAATCATATGTGAAAAGAAGTTAAATGATTTTGAATGATGTAATCATTCAAGATCTTATTATTATTTATTTATTTTGGTTTAATTAATGTTATGAAAAGTAAAAAGAAGTAAAAAAAAAAAAGGGAGGGGGGGGGAACATTGATAATTATATTGTTATTGTAAATCTTATTTTTTTTTCATTTTTTATTGCCCTCAATAAAGATATATATACAAACAAAAAAAAAAAAGAAGTACATAGTCTTAATAAGACACAAATTTGAAATGTATACAAAATAAAACTTCACAATGTTCAAGATAATGTGGCAAAAGTCAGTCCCGAGCACAGAGGTGTCTCTTTTTAAGGACAGGTTAGAGTCAGTTGTCCACATGCTGGACGGTTCGGTGGATTGATCCCTGGAGCCCACACTGGCAAAAACCCAACCACTAAGAGGACACACGCCAGTGCTCTCGTAGAACCAGCCCCCAGCCCGTCTGATCAATACGCTTCAATGCCGGGACCCAGGAAAAAAAAGTGGGGGGGCAAAAGAAGGTGCAATTCTATTGAATTTAAAGAGAGCAAGTTCCTGTATTTTCTGTCAGTATCTTCAAGACACAAGAGAAGAAGAGGTGGCTTGAGACGTTTGCACCGTAACAACGAACCACTGAAGGTTATTCCTGCCAGATGTCTCAATGCAAAGACAACTGAACCTCACATGATTATACAGGACTGTCTCAGAAAATTAGAATATTGTGATAAAGTTCTTTATTTTCTGTAATGCAATTAAAAAAAAACAAAAATGTCATACATTCTGGATTCATTACAAATCAACTGAAATATTGCAAGCCTTTTATTATTTTAATATGGCTGATTATGGCTTACAGTTTAAGATTAAGATTCACAGAATATTCTAATTTTTTGAGATAGGATATTTGAGTTTTCTTAAGCTGTAAGCCATTTTCTTAAGCTGTAGAAATATTAAAATAATAAAAGGCTTGCAATATTTCAGTTGATTTGTAATGAATCCAGAATGTATGACATGTTTGCATTACAGAAAATAAAGGACTTTATCACAATATTCTAATTTTCCTGTATAATTTACTGCATGCTGCCTTTCCCTTCAAGAATGAAAATTAACTAAGTAACTCAAACTGGAGTTGAAAAGTTGTTTCATTGACTGAAATGAAATAAAGGTTTTCTTTAAAAATATGGTTAATTTTATTCCTTTTTCTAATGAAGTTACTGTATATTGTATGCTTACAAAGCTGACTTAAACTAGAATTTCAGCCCCAAAAAATCCAATTTCGTCAAGATTCTTAATTAGCATGCGGGTGGTTCTGAACAGTTCACAGCTAACCATACAAGAGTTCACATGCTGATGATTCTGTGTTGGATACGAAAGGATGGTGACGGTAAAAGTTGGGTAGAAGCAGCGGAGTCCTATTTGGTATTCCTTTGAGTACGACTCCATCAAAAGAGGAAAGCAAGTCCTTGTGACAAAATACGTAGAACACTTCCCAAGGGGAAACATCCCATAAATCTTAGAGTTAATCTGAAGGGTTTACATAGGGAAAAGCTAACCCTGGAGTACGTTGAGACCTCAACTCGGAGGAAGCATAAGTAAATATTTTAAATTCAACAGGAATGTCTTTGCAGACGTTCAGCCATGCCCTTGAACCAAAGTTCAAGAAACCAAGAACTGCAATAGTAAACAACCTTACTGAGGCTAAGACTGGTAAAGCAGAGTACAAAACTGAAAAAAAGTATTAAAAAACAGAAACTTTGATTTTAGTTTATTGGGTTTCTGAGGCCACTTTAATGTTCACTTGGATCACTGCCTGCATTTTGTCACAGAAGGCATATTATACATGTTTCACACAAAAACTTGAAAATCTCTTGAAATTGTGTTTGATTTATACTTGCTTGCTAGTTTGTCCTTATTTATTTTTTTGATACATGGTTTAAGTATAGCTTTTACTACAACAATACTCACTCTGACCTTATTGAAACTCACACCTCATCTTATAAAAAAAATCTTGTAAAAACTAAACAAAACCTATGCATTTTCCAATTATAAAAAAATCTAACAAATCCATCATGAAAACTAAGTTAAACTAACTAGATTTTTAAATAGAAAGTTGAAAACATCAAAAGTAAAACTAGTGACACATTCCCAACTATTCAACCTTGGTTAAGTAAGAGCTGTTTTTGCAGCCGGCGACTTCAAGCAGTTCACATAAATAAAGTAATGGTGTGTCACAGAGAAAATGCTTTATTCAAAGAGCATCACAAGTGAGATCCAGAACTCCCTACGTGTCAAAAGCGGTCAAAACAACACTGCTAACTCCTGGTGCACTTTGAATCACCTTGTTGAATACTGCTATACAGTTAAACGTGTGCATTGCCTTCCTTTTTTTTTTTTTTTTTTTGTTGCAATAAACACAATATCTGCATATAGTTTAAAATGCTCTACTAGGCTTTTGTCTACAATTGTATTAAATCAAGAATGAGATTTTTACTCAGAATTAGTTATTTTTCTTTAGAAAGGTGCAGAAATCAGGGGCCAATAAACCTTGTTTGAGTTAATAGCCAGAAGATTTGACTTCTGACGGTGTTTGTTGTTTTTCAAATTACAGCATTACATACGAGTCTGTTTTGTCTTTCATAAAACGTCATCAATGTCTGTGGCGCGCCAATGCATAAACCAAAGGACCATTTCTACATGTTACTGTCTCATGTAAGTGGGAACTGACTGTGATACCAGGAAGCTGTACAGCAGGGGTCTCAACTTCTGGTCCTCCAGGGCTGTCCTGCGTGCGTTTTCTGATGTTTCCCTGCTCCGACACACCCTGATACAAATCACTGACTACTTTTACATGCAGTCAAAATTCGGGTTATTGCTAATATTTCGGTTACTGAAACATTCGGAACATTCCGTTTACATGCGTGAGCAAACAGGGTTATCCCTGTATACATGGTAATTAATCATTCGGGATATCTGGATCAAACCAGCGACGCATGGAGAACGTGATGACGCAATTCCCGTAATTTCCACTTCTTCTTCCTGTATCCAAATTCAAAACAAATGCTGCTTCGCGCAACTTTTCTCTCACCTTCTTGTAAATCTTCTATCCCGGTACTTTCTACCGTCTACAAATGCAGAAATGTTCATATCCTTCATTACATTTATGAAGTGATTAGTCTCCTCCTGGTCTTGTTTCTCCGTGTTTAGAAGAACTTCCTGGACTCAAAAGACCAGGATTCCTTGTGAACAGAGCATGAGCAGAAAACAAATTTCTGTTCCGTTTGATGGGGATATTCCGTTTGGCGTTTACATGACCCAATATTCAGGTTTTAAAAGGAGTAACCCAGGGCTCATATTCGGGTTTTTAAAAACCCGAATATGAGCAAACTGGGGTTATTCAAAGGGGTTATTGGTGTTTACATGGCCGTGCAAATTCGGGTTATTGCCAATATTCGCGTTTTAAAAGGGTTATTGATGCATGGAAACACAGTCAATGGCCGGGTTTCCCAGATCCAACCTCTCTTAAGGACTTAAGAGAGGTTCAAAGAAGGTTTGAACTAAGAGAGAACCCTAAGATACGGGTGTTTCCCAGATGACTTCTTAACACCGTCCTTTAGTTTCGCTCTTTCAGAAGCTCTTTGGAGCAGCTGTCCGGTTCTGAAACCAAATCAATCGATGCCAGGCAAATCGATCACCGATCACTATCAGCGCATTTTCACACGCAGCACTGCTACCTAACGCACTAATTCCCTGCTGCCTGTGCGTTATAATGAAAAATTAAGATGATAAATATAATTCAATGACCCTTTTTCATCCAAACGGTGCGTTACTCCGTTATTTCTGGTTACAGTGAGGCTTTGTTTCCCCACACGCAGAGACCGGGAGGAAACGTGGTGGGCGGGTGTGTGCGTTCAAAAACATGAGCCAAGAGAAGGCGAGTTTCGCAAATCGCAACGTGGAATTACAGCAATCCCTGGTTTTTCGCAGGGTTATGTTCCAAAAAGAACCCGTGATAAGTGAAATTCTTTTTACAATTATAGAGGGCTTCAGATTGCAGAGATCATCCCCGCCACGCACGTATTCCTGCTCTTCTGATGCTGCTGCATCCCGCAGGTGGGTTTTTTCAAGAGAAGAAAATAGTTATGGGTCGTTGTCTTCGCTCTTTTTTCTTCTGGGCAAAAAGATTCTTTAATATAAACCGACACCATTGATTATATTTGAGACTGTATGAACGATTCATCAAAGGATCCCGTTGATCAGCTGCTGCTTCCCTGTCATCACACATGTAGGTGCTCGGGCGCGGCGCAGGAGGATCGGTGTCCCGGCTGCCTGGGCAGCCCGGTCCGACAGCACGTCCAGAGGACTGAAGTGCTGACGCACGAATGCGTTCATAAAAACTGTTCTGCTTCGCGCACGGCGACGCGGTTGATTTGCAGCGAGAACATGCTGTATAGCAGCCAAATCATCAAATAAATGATATTCATGATGATCGTTTTATTTGTGCGTAATGCATAAAGCATATACAGGAACACACTTGTTATTCCTTATTTTTCTTTTTTTTCCCCCTTTGCTGTCACCAATAAATGCTAAACAATATATATCTAAAGTATAAAATAGATCAAAACTTGTGCGGGCTGCATTGTTTTAATATCTCATTGCTTGGTGTGATATTGTTTTGCCTGACGCGGCTGGATCTGTGAGTCTTTGTTCACTAAGATGGTTGGAAAGACTGGGTCAGAAGCATCTTTCATTTCCTTCTTAATGAAAGAGATACTTAAGCTAAGAGCGACTCTGGGAAACGCGATTTTCTTTCACAGGCTCCTTAAGAAGGTTTGAAAGAAGTCTTTCGCTGTTAAGAACTACTTAACTGATCTGGGAAACCCGGCCAATGTCTGTGGCGCGCCAATGCATAAACCAAAGGACCATTTCTACATGTTACTGTCTCATGTAAGTGGGAAATGACTGTGATACCAGGAAGCTGTACAGCAGGGGTCTCAACTTCTGGTCCCCGAGGGCTGTCCTGCGTGTGTTTTCTGATGTTTCCCTGCTCCGACACACCCTGATACAAATCACTGTGTCACTGTGTCACCGTGTTGGTTTGAATCATGTGTGCTGCAGTGCAGCACCAAAAACATGCAGGACATGCAGACCCTCGAGGACTTGAGTTTGAGACTGATGTGCAATAGTGGAAAATGAAATAGAAGCATTCTCATTAAATTGACAAAAACAGAAAGAATGTGCAGATATGTGTTTACAAATTTTGCAGGTAAAAGTAAAAACTTATTGTGAAATTACCTGATATAAATTGTACTTGAGTACTTTTAGTTTAATTCCAAGATGTGACATTTTACAACATTTACACACTCATACCTTCCAGCATGATTCCGTTGAACAGTCGGGGTCAAGCTGGCTCTCCAGGCTAACTGTGTCAGTCCCAGCTGAATGAGGCCACCGCAATTCTCATTTATTTCCCTCAATCAGATTTCATTGGATAGTTCAGCGTTTTGAACTGATTTGAACTGAGAGTCTTTCAGTCAAAAACCCATTTCACCCCAAATCATCCACCTGCCACCACAATTTAGCCTCAGTTAGTCCAGACGTCTAACTGAACCGACTCTGACCAAACGTGGGAAGAGAAAAGGGAGAATTTCCACCTTGAGGATCAAAAAAACAAGACAGGACGAATAAAAAGACAGACATACCTTCTTATGGACTCCACATCTGTGGGCTCATCCTCTTGCAGGTGTTTGTAGATGTGACCGGCCACTCTGGATCCGTCGATGAGATTTGTCGATATCTTACGCCTCCCTCTGGAGATGGGTGGGGTCCGGAAGCGGTTGGCCTCCTTCCGCTGCAGCGCTGGGCTGAGAGAGAGGGAGCTGCTCCTGCAAGCACAGGTCAAGCAGATGAGGTGAGTGCCGATCCCCAGCTGAACACGTCATTTTACAAAAGCTCTATCAGTTCAAACGGCATTCGTACATCTATTTATCGCATTAAATTGATCTAATCTCCCGTCTATATTTGGGTATAATGGACTGGAGTAGATTGACCTTTCAGTACGAGGACTGGGTAGAAGAAGAAAAAAGAAAGGAGAAAAACTTATTGCCCAGCTGACTCGATGCATAAATTACTTTGGCACTGAGCTGCAAGCACGAGATGTTGGTATCAGATATACGTGGAAGGATTAATAACTTACCAATAGGCGATTCAATTTACATAATTTACATAAGAATTAAATAATTTGTCATGGCTAAATCAAAGTGAGAAGACTTTATGTGTGGCTATGCTACTGACTTTGTGTGTGTGTGTGTGTGTGTGCGCAGTCTATTGGGCTTAAGTCATTGTTTTCATATTTTACATAAAATTAAGAAAACTGTGTGTCATTTACTTTCATGTATATTTGGATTATTTTTTTGCATGTGTATTTTGTCCATTACAAATTTTAATTTGAGATAAGCACGCCTTTCCTCATGAATTCTAACTCCTGCACACCTGCCGAAGCAAGAAGGTTCAATTAATGAGCCTCTCACAAGACGCACGCGTAGCGTGCCGTGGCTGCTGATAGGCCTTTTCGTGTCAAACATTTTTTACTTGTCACAGCAGAAAAATAATAAAACTTTTTTTTTAAAATCTTTTTTACCCTTTTTGCACTGGCTCAATTTCCTCCAGAACCCCAGGAAAACCATGTCAGAGAGCATTGACAGTGGCAGCGAAAGGTGTTCTTTTCCAGCAATTACAGCAGAGGAAAAAAGGCTGTATTCTTGACAGAAGACGCTGAGAGCTAGTTGTGGTGAGATGTGTGCCAATCCTCGCTCTGCTCTGCACGTCAGAGTCAGTGCAACTACTGTATGTACGTGGACTTGCTGTGCCAGAGGCTTCTTTGTTCCAGGTGCATTATTATGTTAAAATGCTCAATAGCTGATTCTTTAAAGAACGTTTTTTTGTTTTAAAGGTTGACAGAAAAAAAAAGATTACTTTCCCATAGTAAAATATTAAATAATGGTTCTGAGATTTATTAAAAAAAATCAGTCATCTGGGGCTCTATAAAAAAAACCCCACAACCAATAATCTTACTCAGACTGAGGGTCATGATTTGTGGCCAATCAGTTGGACTTTCTGCTCGTTTCTGGACATTCTCCTCATCCGTGCGCGGTGTGCATGACCAGTGCAGCCAAACAGCTGGATGCAGAGGTACCATTAGTTGTTTGGAGCAAAATTCAAAAAAACGGTATAGCCAATAACACACCAACAACTGACATGGGTTGGAAAAGAGTCTAATTTAAGACAGCTACGACCAAAAAAAAAAAAAAAGATTGGGTGCAGCAAGAAGTAAAATCGCTGTATCTTCAATACTAACAATGAACAGAAAGGTGTGAAGAGTGAGAGTGCCATGAGGGCTGTATTTCTGTAAGGCGACTGAATTATTACCTTTTTACACATTGCATTTGGTTCAGATGGTTGGCTGCCTTGTTACTCTAATGAAACATGACGGGAAACCCTTTTCCTCCCCTAGATGATGTTGTGATGCTAATGTGGACTAGACTGTATCACGCCTGTCTTGTAACTTCCAGTGAAGCTACTAGGCTTTAATGGACATCAAATAGTTTGCTACCCGTATAGATTATGAACAGAAAGAAAGCAGAACGTTACAAGTTGTCCATGAACTGCGGTGAATCAGGGGGGAAAAAAGACTTAATGTAATGCGATGATGATGATCAGGAGCATTTTGGTTGTACTACACCTTTCACACATCATTGCTTTAATTATTCTGGATGCATCTTTCTGTTTGGGCTGCATTGATATAATGAACCAAAATACAGAAAAAAAATGTTTCATGTAAAAGTTCTCTTTTCTTTCAGGGTTATGCATCTTTTTCTACCCCAAATAAATCTAATTATATTAACTTAGAATAACCATTACGCAATATATCAGTAAATACATACATGCGCAGTAAATGTGTTAATGTCTCACAGTGCTTGTTAATGTCAATATGTATCTCATTAAAAAGGCTGAGTCCTGTGCTCATGAGTCTCTACCTACATCTCACATCTCTCACCCTAACACCTGCACGGCAACAGTGCAAGCATACTAACAACTCAAATTTGAAAACATACAACAGTCAAAAAGATTGTGCTACTATTTCACTGCCTATTATACTTGAAATGTTGGTTTAACATGAAAACGCAGAAGATCATCATTCTTCAGCCTTTCAAAAATGTAATTAGGGCCCGAGCACTTGCTCGGCCCTATTGTATCTGTAGGATTTTTTTTTTCTCCTTCTTCTGACAAAATGAGGGCCTTTTTGCCCCCCTAAACGTTCCCTTAAAGTCACCAAATTTTGCACCAAGCCAGGCCTGGCGAAAATTTTTATATTTAATGGTTTGCATTAATGGGCGTGGCCTAATGGCTCAACAGCGCCCCCTAGAAAACTTTGTGCCTCAAGCCCCACAATACGGTTTGACGTACATGCACGAAAATCGCTACACACCTGTATCATGTTGCAACTTAAAGAAAAGTCTCTTGGCACCATGGCCGAAACCGAACAGGAAGTCGGCCATTTTCAATTAATAGTGTAATTTTGGCGCAATTTATGCCATTCCTTCGGCAGTTAATGCGGCCTGAACCGTAACGTGCACCCAGGTGTATTATACATCAAAATGTGCGTCTCCATCCTGCGACGACGCGCATTACTTTTCTCAGTCAAAAGCGTTACCGTGGCGACGGTAGATGCCAAAAAGCGCACCCCCTCTTCATCTGGTTGGTCCATATTTGATAGTTCCTATTTTCTGCCATAACTTTTGAATGGTTTGTGATAAAGACATGTGGGACTCGATATTGAGTACTTGACCTTCATTGGCCTGAATTAGCCCCGCCCCTTATTCTGATTGGTCGATATTTTATAATCCCTACTTTCTACCATAACTTTTGAATGGTTTGATAGAGAGTCGTGGGTGGTGTCATCCTCTAAATGTCCAGGCCTGAAGAATCTACATCAAGTCGTACAAGCTTCCACTGCAGCCTGAACGTGCACAAGGGTGCGAGGGCCCATTCATTGCTGCTTGCAGCTTTAATTGTCTTTGAGTCCACAAACGCGGGTTTTGTTCTGGGTCAAGAAAACAAATGAACAAAACAAATGAAAAAACAAAACAGGATTGCCAAATTGAGGAGGCATAATCTCTCTGCGACCACAAGCATCTCCACAAAATGTCAAAGAAATCTTTTTACTGATTGAAATAATTCAGTCTCACCCAGGCTGTGTCACAAACTGTGTGACATGTAACCAGCCCCTGGTGTGTATAATCAGCATGTATGGAATAATAGAGGACCAGACATGTAAAGCACCGCTGATGCATTTCTTTTTTTGTGATCTTTGAATGTTATTGCTGTGTAAGCTGGAACACAAAAAGTGACCCATATACTGATCTCATGCTGCTGTCAAATGATGGATGCAGAAATTCTCCTTTCTAGGCACGGCGTTTTTAAATTCATCTTTGCATAGTAGGCGGTCTTCTTCAAAGCCGATCCCTGCCAGGCTGCAGCAGCAACCAAATTACATCAAATGTGGATCAAAGTTAGACTGCATTGTATTACAAGCCCATGTGAGTGCATTTTAGTGAAACATACGGCCCCCACAGTGCATGTGGGACCATAATAAACCCAAATACATTATTTTCAGATTGTTCAAAAATATATATATATATATACATTTTTTTTATAAAAGATCCTCTAATTATCACACGCTGCAGTTTCTTCTGCTTTATAAAGGCTTGTTAATCTAGCGTACTAGAACAAAGACCAAAGACTACGAGACATATTTTATTAGTTAGAGAAAAACAAGAAGTCTGAAGCACTAAACACAAATCAAGTCTTACAGTTTGAGGTTGTTTTGGTTTTTATAAATATATTGGCGCTTTGCAAGCAGCACAGCATAAATGTGGTGAGTCCACGGAGTGGATTGATTGATCCTTTTTTTTGTTCAAAGAGGAGATATTTTGAAGAAAAGTAAATTAGTTGTTTGCTTGAGAGCATTAATTTGTGTCTGAAGTGAGTGCCAAATCAAAAACCCATCTACAAGTGACGCAATACCGTCACCTGGACTACGGCAACTTGAATCTGAAGATATGTCAGTCAGAGACGTTCAGGTTTGCAGGGAATTGTGACGTCACAGGCCCAGATCAAATCACCATCTTTATCTCACCTCAGTGTCAGATCAACATAAGTGGTGCACGAGCCGGAGAAGAGACTTTAAATCGTGGCACAATGAGTGGCAGAGGTGGAGTCAAGTGGAGTGGCTGACTCCGCCCCGTGTAACATGCTGTTATAAACAGAGCTTGAGAGTCATTTTGAAAAGAAAGCTGCTACAGTATGTCACAGACATTTTGTTAACACCTCAGCAAATTGTGGCTCCTTGTGGAAAAAAAGGGCAACATGTATCCTTAAAATAGAAATGATGATGTAGCTTGTTCTTAGCCCATTTTAATTCATGAAGTAGAGTAAAGCAGATATTCGGTTGTTAATGTTCACTGTCAGTACGTTTACATGCAGCAAAGAAATGGGATTTCTTATGGTATCAGATAAACATCCAGAAGACCCAATCACTTGTCTGAATTTACTTGCTGTCCAGAGAATGGGATAAATGTCCAGAGCATGGCTGACTCTGTGACGCTAGGTGGCGCTGTAACCATGGTAACCATTTCAACAAAGAGCCACTTCCGGTTGACGGTTGTTTTGTTTGGCGTCAATTTTACGCCTTCCGTATATTTTTCCACTTTATTTTGATCTGCTCCGGTGTCCTGATGAAGCTTCTGCATCTCTTTCACCATCTTTTTAAAGGTGTTTAATCAACTATTTAAGACGCACCGTCTCCTTTCACTTCCGGGTGAAGCCCCAGAGGAAATTCTCCAGCATGTGCAGACTGCAATATCTGATGTCTCCGTATACATGGAGTTAACATTCCAACTGTGAACGAATTATCTAGGTGTTGTTATCAGATTATTAAATGTCTGAAATAGGTCCAAAGTAGATCGGATTGAGGTGTTTACATGTAGTTTAAAAGTCCGAACTAGGGATGGGCGGTATGGACTAAAAAATGTATCACGATAATTTCTGGCATTTATCCCGATAACGATAAAAATGACGATAAAAGAAATACCAATTCAACTCCACCTTTGTAACTATAAATCTATCACCACATTCAGTCTTTGGCGCCATCAAATCACTGCTCTAAAAGAATACTAAATTCTACTAAACTACACCAATTAAATTGAATTAATAAAAACCAATTAAATGAGTTACACCTGTACTGCAAAACTGTAATGACTCAGATCCGCCATGTTTGTTACACAAACACCTCATCAACCGGAATTTATCTTTCTTTCTTTCTTTCTTTCTTTCTTTCTTTCTTTCTTTCTTTCTTTCTTTCTTTCTTTCTTTCTTTCTTTCTTTCTTTCTTTAAGACTCATATCTTTCTTTCTTTCTAGCTCATTTCCTTCCTTCCTTCCTTCCTTCCTTCCTTCCTTCCTTCCTTCCTTCCTTCCTTCCTTCCTTCCTTCCTTCCTTCCTTCCTTCCTTCCTTCCTTCCTTCCTTCCTTCCTTCCTTCCTTCCTTCCTTCCTTCCTTCACGTACGTTGTGCGTGGATTTAACGCTGAACCATAAATCCGCTTTACACAAAAACATCAACGAGAATTTATCGTTTTTACCACGAGATGACAAATTGGGGAATTTTTTTGATGGTATATCGTGAACGGTAAAATATCGCCCAATCCTAGTCCGAACGATGTCTTATACGATCAGAAATCCGATTGGACGGCTGCATGTAAACGTACTGAGTGTGAATGATTCCCTGAAGTCCATGGCAGGGGAATGATAAGCACACGTAATGTTAGTCTCTGCTGGCATATTTGTATTGACTCATGGCTTAATAAGTTAGTATGAATGCGCCTTATGTCCATTTTGTTTTTCTGTTTTCCATTGAGTTAACTTACAACAGGAAAACTTTGACTATTTCGGAGTGGGAGGAAACAAACAAAAAAACAGGCTTTTATTATTGAATCTTCAGATTTAAAGATAGAAAAGCAGCAAATTCTCTGCATTTGACTAAAACCACATGGCCTCTAACACCTGGCAGGCAGGGGAGTCGGGGCCCATTATTTAACCAGATGCTCTCTAAGATGATGTCTACCCAATTCATTTGAGAGGAGCAGTGAAGAATGGGCGACTGAGTGGGACGACGTGTGACAAGGGATGTGGGTTAACGTCAGCCAGTCACATGAACAGCCAATAACGTGCATCTGCACAGAAACACAGAAACAGCAGGACGCACACACAGACAGTAGCACTCCTGATGTTCACAATGGGCACCGTTTCCTTCTCAGCGTGAGAAAAATGCAGCTTCACTGACTTGTTTTGAGCAATTGATTAGCCTACTTTCCATGATCCAGTCATAGTAAAAAATGTTGGTGATCGAGTCAATTGCACCAAGCCAAAAAAAACAAAACAACAAAAAATAAAAACCCTATCACTGCTTCCTAATAATGCAATGATATTATTTCCTTTTTGGCTGAGCTACAGTGAATACGTTCCATATAAACTGAGCTGTGTTTGATTTTGTTATTCAAAACATATTTAAGGGAAATTATCAAAGTGAATAATTTTTGCAGGTTAACTAAATCACAGGAAAAGCAATTGCTACTTGATGCAAAAGGTGAGTAATGATTATTAATGGCCCACGAAGATAGAACTTGAGAAAGTCATTGCTGCGATCTGAATTCCAGTATAATCTCATGTCTTACACCATATTAAAACGTTTTTTCCTCTACCATTGTGTTAGATCAGGGGTCGGCAACCCAAAATGTTGAAAGAGCCATATTTGACCAAAAACACAAAAAACAAATATGTCTGGAGCCGCAAAAAATGAAAAGTCTTGTATCAGCCTTAGAATGAAGACAACACATGCTGCATGTATCTATATTAGTTATAACTGGGGGAAGATTTTTTTTTTTCATTGTGCACTTTGAGAAAAAAGTCGAAATGTCGAGAAAAGTTGAAATTTCAAGAAAAAAGTCAAAATCTAGAGAAAAAAGTCGAAATGTCGAGAAAAAAAGTCCAAATTTCGAGAAGTCGAAATGTCGATATTAAAAGGAAAAAGAAAAAAAAAGGAAAAAAAGAAGAAGAAAAAGAAGAAAAAAAGAAAAAAGAAGAAAAAAGGGGAAAAAAAGAAAAAAAGAAAAAAAAAAGGTCAAACATTTTTGAAAAAGCTCCAGGGAGCCACTAGGGCGGCGCTAAAGAGCCCGATGCGGCTCTGGAGCCGCGGGGTGCCGACCCCTGTGTTAGATAAACCGTTGTTGGCTTGTCTTTGCAGACAGGATATACGTCCAGCGGGGTATCCTGATATCAGGAAGAGAACTCCATCTAAGAAATGCTACATGGCATGTAGGTAAACCTACTTTTCTTGGCAGGTGCAGCTGTGTTAATACAAACTAAAATTAGCTTGCGTGCTAAGACATATAAATCCCTTAAATAATAAGCAATAGACCAGATAAACAAAGCTGGCTGTTTGAATCCTTTCCCTCTAGTAAACATGCCAGTATCAGCATGTGTACTCTCAGTCTGCTGAGGGTTAACATGCACACAGAACTGGAGTTATGTCGACTTCCCAGGTGACGGGCCTGAACTCGCTGCTTTTATGAGGGGATTGTGCTAAATCCTGCAGGCTGCTGTGGGTCATGGCTTCTCATAATGATTACTTTCTTTGATAATGAAGCTATTTTGTTATTTGCACTAGACGTTAGGTTCAAACAACCAAGCTAAAACTGAGCTAGTAGCTTTCTAGCAGACTAGTCCAAATCAAGTCAGTTACATTTCTTTATAGCTTTTAGATGTTTCCGTCAGTTTCAGAGTAGCCATGAGAGATGCAATGGTCAATAAATGTGTGTTTCTGTGAAGAAAAAAAAAAAGAGCTGCGTTCACTTTTGCAGTTCTGACTGCACCATCATAGTAAATTAGTATGTGCACCCAAGTGTTGTGTTTCCATTAACGCTAAACAGAGCCAGACCTGATTAATACTGGTGTATTTTACAGAGTCATTTGACATGGTTCTGAAAGATAATTAAACAATTTCTCATAGCACTCAAAAGCCAGGCGTTAGAAAGCATTTGCTGATTATTGGAAGGCAAAACTAAAAAGCATCCAGGACTCTGTTTGTGGATCCGTGTTGATTAAAGAGGAGGTCACAGGTGTCTTTTTAGCGATATTGTTTCAGTAAAATCCCAGGTCAACAGATGCGGTCTGCATTTAAACGAGTGAATCAATCTGCACATGCTCACGCCCTGTAATAAAGCCTCAGACACACAGGTAAACATTTGCAGCTATATTGATGGGCCATGTTGACATGTTTTTATGGGACATTTCTCCTGATGGCTCACAATGTGGTCCAGATTTCAGATCAATAGCTGAAAGCATTTCGGCATCATCCATCACAGTCTAGTTCTCCCTTGCCTCCTCATACTCTGAGCACCAGCTGAACACATGATTGACTGTCAGTTGCCCTTCATGTGACACCTGCAGGACACAGCGGAGAATAAAAAGGCAGAAGGTGCTGGCACGGTCCCTGCAGCCACATATAACAGCCTTTAAAAAAACCCGAAAAAAACCCCAAACTTCTCTTTCTAACACAGGACCGGTCCATTAAACAGAGCACAACTGCTGCCACAGTGGGGTTTTCTCTAAAGTAGTCATCATTGTCAACCAGACCCTTGTAAAAACTCTCTGTTGGCACATGCACCATCTCTGAATTCAGCATTATTTCCCCAGGCACAGCTTTCTATAACCACAGTACATTCCGTACTCTTCAGTGAAAATCACAAAAAAAACTTGCAATATAATAAAGGTTCACAAAAATGTAGCGGAACCACAATCTGACCTTCATCGTGAGCTATTATGCACCTCAAAGCTGTAAAAGCTGCTCATCTCCATCAACATTTTCAGTGATTTCTCTGCGCCAAATCCTTCTTAAAATGAGTGTAAATCTGTCTGTGCTGTAGGAAATGAATTCAATTGGGAAAGAATTCTTGCATCGTGAGTGGCTGACTGATATTCACTGTCAAAGTGTGCCTGAATCCACATCATCTAAGCAAACAAAGCCTTTTTCTGTAAACGTTCCAGACAGGGCCGTTGTAGCATGCTGTTACCTGCATTCCTGTGTTCCTCAGAGGATTTTAAAATGGCAGCATTCAATTCTGACTGCTGTGATCACACAGCTCAGCTGCCGCTGAGATCCCTAGTAGCAAAATGTTAATTTGGTTGAATTCACTACCACTGGATGGATGGAATGAGGCAATTTACTTGAGTCACTGTCTTTAACTCCACACTAGGGCTGGGCGATATGGACCAAAAGTCATAGCTCGATATTTTCTAGCTGAATGGCGATACTCGATATATATCTCAATATTTTTTCTGTGCCTTAATTGGGGTTTCCCCCAAAGCATTATAGCATAGCATCTCTGTTAGCTTCATTTTTTTCTGAGGCAAACCCTTAAAAAAACAGTCAGTTTTAATACAAAGCCTCATGCCAAATGTCACACAGGTACCTTTATTAACAGAGGTCTGCACAATATCAAAATGTATAAAACAAATGAAATAAAAATAAACTGCCTGCATATATAGAATAAAAATGCTTCTTGAATAAAATATCCCTTTCCTGCATAACAATTAAATTAAAATACACTGTGCAATGAATACAATGTAGACAGTAACAGGCAGACTTTTCCACTGAGGTTGACATTGTGCAAATAACAAAACATTTGTGCAAATCTCAAATAAAACATTCAAGTCAATTTGTCACAAAATAAGCTATATCAAAATCATAAAAAAAAAAAAAAGTAAAAAAAAAAAAAAAATATATATATTTTTTTTAAATCGATATAAACGATATTGTCTCGTACCATATCGTGTTTGAAAATATATCGATATATATTAAAATCTCGATATATCGCCCAGCCCTACTCCACACATTAAAATCAGCTTGTCCTTGGAGGATGTCTCGCCTTCTTGTGTCCTACAGTAGCTGTGTGCTTATAGTCATTTCAGAATCTGCCTAAGAACATGTTTAATCGCACGGATTTTACTGAAATGGCAAGCAAATAAAGGCACTTGCATTCTGAGCTGCTTTGACAGACTTTAATATTTGTTTGATCAAACTGGCTAAACCAGTCAAACTCCTATAAAATACCTGATTAGAGCTGCGGGTCTGGTGATGGCAGTGTATCTAAGAAATATATTAAAACAGTTGCTCTCATTTACAGTGCTCATAAATCCTTTTAAGATGTTTTTTTTTCTCGAAACAAAATGGAATGTTTATTATTTGGAGGCCCATTTATTACATCCTATTGCAGGCTGATTAAATTCCTCACATGGCTGCCTCCGATATCTTTATAGTGGCTGAGAAAGATATGAAACAGAGCTGGAAATAAGAGTGTGTCATATTTTCACCTGAAGCGTTTCCCTTTAGACAGCGCTTTGCTGAGAATAGGTGGGGCTGCCGTGGATGTGCCTGGTGTCACGTTGCCGCCCTTAACAGATGATCCATGAGAACTGCAACTCTGCACAAGTGAAGAAAAGCAGTGCAGACAGTGAGTGACAAACACAGTTATAATGGCTTCAGAATGTCAACACCACGACAAATTCACTCAGAGTATAATGCAAAATGTTAGTTTTCCACGCAGCTTAGTCAGGTTGAGGAAGTTCCCTTGGCGATGTATCCCCCCTCGCTCAACAAGAGGGTCTTTAATTGCGTTTTACATTTTACACTTAAGATTAGGAGGGGGCACTTTGTGAGCAACCTGCACAGTGGCCTTCACAGCGCTGCTGCTACACTCCAAAATTAATCCAACACAAGATTACATTAATAGCTTGCTAAAGAATTTCCCCCCCCTTTAATTCTTTCCCTTTATTCTTATCAAAATTAAAACCATTATCTTACACCAGGCCACAGTCAGAGCTCTGGCACGGCAGCCATGAATGCCCCAAGAAGCCCTCTCTGTAACACTAAGTCTTGAGATAATTCTGTTATTCCAGCTCCAACACTTCCTGGGCTGTCCTCTCCCTCGGTCTGATAGCGCACCATTAAAGGAGCTGCATCTGACTTAGAGCTGATTCAGGGCTCACATTCCTGATAAGCCTCTTTTCCTCCCTTACACTGCCGACTCCCAGAGGGAGCTGTTACTGCTGTTCACTAGTTGCAAAGGAAAAATCGTACGATTTTGGCCACCCCGCTCTTGTGCGCCGCGGGTGAAGAATGCCTCCCATTCTGAGAAAATTGCCACAGAAAACTTTCCTGCGGGATGATATCTATGTCAGGGGATGAAACAAATAGCTTGTGGCTGACAATTGTGGACCTGCATGGCATAACCCATTTCACTTGTTCACCCCCTTCTGCTTTTTGCTATTTTTTGAGCCACTTGTGAAAGTATTTGATAATAATGTGGATATATTTGAAGGAGAGACAATGGGAAATATAGGAGCTTGAGAGAGAAAGAAAATCCATCAACATGTTGACTGTCAATGACATAAAGAGCAGAGAAAACATTTGCATTCAGAGCAGCTATAATCCTCCTCGGATTTCTATCAATTCACAGCTCTTGGACTGAAATAATGGGATATTTGCTCATTCTTCAACCAAGACCGTCCTTGGCCCAGAAGCACAAACCGCCACAGGTGTAGTTTAAGGACAAAATTGGGAATGCCACTATGTCCACGCTCCTGGCCAAGATGGCAAATGCAATATAAGCTTTACCATCATGAAGTCAGTCGGTTCTTGTAGAGTTGTGCATGGACATACACAGACACATTATTCAATTTTGGGGAGCACTGGTTTGTTTTTGCAAAACATTTTTATGCAGCACCCCAGCTAAATAACATAACATTCACAAACCATTATATTTTATCTCTGTTGAACTCTATCATGGAGCATAATCCAGAATCAGAACCCTTCATGCAAACTTTTTTACACATAGCTAGGTGTAGAATTGAACATACCGTATTTTCTGGACTATAAGCCGCTACTTTTTTCATAGGTTTTGAACCATACAGCTTGACAACATGAGTATATGACTTTTTTTTTTTAATCACCTCTCAATATTCCACCATTTTTTCACGTGACCGTTTTTTCTGTACATCTATTTTTTTCCCCCCCTGCAGCTTATACAAAGTTGAGGCTATTCTCGGAATTATAATCAAAACTAAGACAAAATAAATGCAAAGAAGAATAAGCTTCTTCTTTAGCAGATAGAAGTAGGTAGAAGCAGATTTCAAATAGATACATAAATACCGGTTATTTTCTCTTGGTTCTGTCCCGTTTTAAACAGCAAAGTTGCTGCCGTGTTAAAAGACACTGTTAGGAAAGGATCTATTTAGGTACAAACATGTACATCATTTACAGTTCAAAATCCTTCTGTACATGTAGTAAATATCTAATCTAACAACATAAATATCTGCGGCTTGCATATCTTTTTTTTTTTTTTAAATAGAGCGGATGCGGCTTGTATATCTTTTTTTATTATTTTTTTAAAAATAGAGTGGATGCAGCTTATATGCAGGTGCGGCTTATAGTCCAGAAAATACGGTAATCAGATCATAATTCATGAATCCCCAAGGAATGTGACCAATATTGTAGCAGCATAATTGGAAAATAAAATAAAACTCAGCTGAAAAATTTGACCAGATGTTGCCGCCTCAAATGCTGCGGTTCTTTTGCATGGTAATTGAGTGGATGATATATCCATGAATCTTTCATGGATATGATGGGTAGAAAAACACTGGAGTTTAAAATATCCTCTTAATAGCACAACTTGTTGAAACTTATCTAGTAATAATACTTTCCTAATATTTCCAGAGTTTTCTTCAGTGATCCAAGCTCATCCATTTTATGTGGCAGTGATTGCACATTCCCCGTTACGGTTTGGAAGATATGACTTAAATTTGATTCTCCTCCTTGCTCTTTGCTTTATTCCTCCCATATATCTGAAGTCTCTTGTTCAGCTCATGGATTTGGAGGTTTTTTTCTCTGGGTTTTACTTGGGCTTTGGAAGGCTCAGTCAGCTGCTGCCACGTGTATACTACATTTATGTTGTCAGTATTACTTATCATAACAGAGTGGAAAGGACCAGATCTATCAATAGAAGTCCCTTACGCAGCACAACATCCAAACAGTATGCGGGAAAAAAAGCTCTGCTTTAAGAAAAGAAAAGGACAAATAGAAAGTCTTAAGAAAAAGACAATACAGCCAGTGTTACTTGAACTGGCTGCCACTAGCGTAGTGGCATTCGTTAATGAAGTTCTGCTTTATCTAAAAAGTCTCAAACGGAGAGCAGCCATCCAATTTCCTGACAACCTCTTAACCTTCCACAGATGTTTAAATCAATCAAAAAGACACTCCGCTAATACCCCTTGATTTGATTTAAGAATTGCTGCTCATATTAAAAATTACCTTTTTAATCAAGGATCTGAGTTTTCTTAGTCAACCAGTAACATCAACATATTTTTTAATGGAATTTTACATAAGGGCGCACGCTCATTTCTGTGGCATTATATGAATAATTCAAGCTGCAGGCTCAACACTTACCTTTCTTTAACCCTATGAAGGATTCTTATTTGATGCTCACTCCTCAGGGTGGCTAAGAATCTTTGTGATTTAAAGTCGGAGTATTGTTTTTTTTTTATTTTAGTCATCCTTTAGTTTGCCATTGAAATGCAATATCTCCTATTCCAGGGAGTCTTAGTTAGTTAACACCTCCCTGGCTTCCAGCTGATGGGAATAGTGGCATGTTTTCCCTTCCAGCCTTTGAGCTTCTATCCCTTCATGCCGTTGCACGTTTGTTTCAGTACAGAATCTCTCACGGGCTTTTACCCCATTGCTATTTATTTGAGCCAGAGTTTTATAACCAAAGGCGTTGATTAAAATCTCTGAGGAGACTAGATGTGTTTAAGTATAATTACATTTTCACTTCACAATCGATTTCCTTTCCTTTTAGTGTATTTTGAAAGGATAAAGCATTTATAGTGATGTGCAGTGTGGGCTTGTTACACTGAGAATTATAGATGAGGAGGAAAAATGTGCAGACATGTTTTGTGCTGTGTAAATATGTGCAGGGATGTACAGTCACAGATGGATCAGAGAGATGCATCCAACAATGTTGGATATGATAATGTTAGGGATAATGGCTTAGAGCTGTATAGCATTTATATTACAGGTTGCTTACTAATGTTCCCTCCCCAGGACTGTTCTGATAAGTTGGGATGGGCTTGAAACCCTTGTAATAACACTTTGTCCCACTAGAAGTGACAGAAATCATTTTAGCATTTACTGTAGTCTACCTTTCTACACTTAAATGAAAAAGGGGGATTACAGCACTGAGCAGGAGTTCTGCATCTATCATGTTGAGAGTACTGCAGGATAGAGCCCCAAGGCTGGTCAGGTGCAAATCTAACTTACTAATCTATCTTATTCAGAGACAAAACAGCAGCAGAGTCACCAGGAGCTCTACAAACTGTAACTGTCAAATACCTTACCGCAGAACAACATTCGGACAATCAGCTTTCTCAGTAAAGAGCGGTCATCTCTGGAATGGACTCCCGAATGAAATTAAATTGGTATCAGATAGCAGAATCTTTGCATCCATGGTTAAGAACTGGCTGAAAACACAACAGGATTGTACCCACTTTTGAAATGTTACTGTGTGTGTTGTGATGCGTGTTGAGAGGGAGTGAATGAGTGAGGGAGTATGTGTATGATGTGTGGAGATTGTGGGATTATGTGACTGTTTATTTTGTGATTGTTTTTAAATAGATGTAATTTTATATTTTGTATTATAGGTCCTAGATATTGTTGTATTGTATTTTATTGTTAGAAAAGCCCAACTAGGGACAGGAGTTGCAAATTAGCAATAGCTATAAACTCTATGTGCAGAACATCAGTTGCTGTCATTGTACTGAAACTATGTTTAAACTGCATTGTCCCTATCAACTAAACCAATAAAATAAAATAAATAACTGGCAAAAACCTCACACATGCTCACTGATGAGCCCTTTCTGATGGTCGAATCAAATATCTGGGACCAATGGGTGGAATTATCATCTGAGTTACAGCAAACGAGGGAGCAAGGTTTGCACTGATGTCACTGTGATGAAAGGAATCCCAGGAGTTAGGAGGAGAAGATGTGAACAATTACTACCACAAGAGGGCACATCTTACTCTCTTGTGATATGCTGTCCCCATATGGTCTGGGGTGGTATGGTCATCTGTTTTGCAATCTATTTTCATCATTTGCTTATTCTTCACTTGGCTGGATTTACAAAACCCTAAAGATCATTTCCAACTAACTGATTGGTGAATGTTTTAAGAAAAAAATAAAAAAATAAAAGAAAAACAGAAACTATATTGCAGTCATTCATCTTTTATGTATTTAGTTTGGAATTAAGCCTTTACTGTAATTTTCACTGAGAGTACTATTACTTTCACTGGGTTTATTCATGATCCATACTGTATATTGAAGGTTCTCTCTCTCTGTGTGACACCTTTACCCCCCTGGCACACTTACGAGATATAATATAACCCACTACAACACCTCCGTCGTGAGATCTGTTTTCATGCAGTTTCTACCTTTTCACTCTCAGATGACAGCGTCAGAAAGGCGTTAATTTTATTCAACCATGCCAAAGTAAATGAGATGTATCGGACTGAAATAGAGTGTAACTGGCACAGTAATTGCTCGGAGTACACCACGCAATAAGAAAGAAAGTCTTGAATATAACAAAATATGTAAATCAATTGTATTCTTCTTCTTTTTCTTTTTATGGCTTCTTTCTTTTTGTTGTGTGTGTTGGGCCACAGGCAGAGATAGAAGCCACTGATGTCAAAACAAGAAAAACTCCTCACAATGCATGGAGGATTTTACCCCAAGTCCAACACCATGAGGATCTACACAAAGCAGAAGGAGGGAGGCTGGGGATTAGTGAGCGTCAAAGCCACCATCCAGGATGAAACAACTAAGATCCAGAAATACATCCAGAAGATGTCCCCTAAGGATGAGCTGCTAAGTGAATGTCGCAGACAGCAGAAAGTCAGCGAGGAGAGAGATGAGAGGGAGGAGAACCCATCATGGAAAGAGAATCCCATGCATGGTATGTATTACTGGCAGATTGAGGAAGCGGCTGACATTGTTAAGTCCTTCCAGTGGCTGGAAAAAGACCGGTCTGAAGGACAGCATGCACCGTTAGTCATAGAAATAACAGGCGGGTTAGAGGCCAGGATCTACACACCAAACAAGACCCCAGCTGCAGACTGTACTAAAATGTCCCCTAGAGCAGCGGTCTCCAACCTTTTCTGAACCGTGGACCGGTTTAATGTCCGACAATATTTTCACGGCCCAATCTAAAGGTGTGGCTGATAAAAACGAAATAAAAGGACAAGATCGGCACTAAAAACTGTGGTATTTTCGCTATAGTAATAATTATAGTAATGAATAATAAATAATAAAACATTTTCGAAAAAAAAAAAATGAAATAATGGAAATTGTAAATTACCTTTAATATGAGTATTTATATAAATTTGTTTTTATGTTTGTTTTCTCATTAACGTTATTTAAAGCCAAGCTTTTATTTTAATTATGTTATTTTTATTTCTTTTTATTGGAGACCGATAGTTAGTGCTTTTATTTTGACTTTAACGGTAAAAGTTTAACGGCAGTAGAAAGTGTGTCTAAAAGACTAAACGAGTGTCGGGAATGCTAAAGTGGAGCCTAAAGGCCGGAATATGGTTCTGCGTCAAAACTGCGCCGTGCCTACGGCGTGTGGTTTTCGTCCACGCAGACCACACGCCTTCACCTGCGCCGTCACTGACGTGCACCTCCCGAAAATTGTAACTACGCGTCGAGCGACGCAGACCACACGCAGACAGAGAGGGCTGTGATTGGTTCGCTTGGAAGCAACGCATTTCCGGTTTCCGGTTTGAAGCAGTCGTGAACTTTCAGGGCTCTTTTCTTCGTTTATGTGTGATTTTTTTTATTTTGGTTTTTTGCACAATAGTTGTCCTTATCTCTTTGATTTACTGTGATGGGAAAAAGTCGGATAAACCATTCAGAAAAAGAACGCTAACTAGTGGTCGCGGGGGGTACTGCACCGCGACCAAATGGAGAGGCGGAGAAGTCCAAAGGGTTCAATACGGCGTCACGGCTGCGGCGTGTGCTCTGCGTTGGTGTGACGCAGAAGCTTAATCCAGCCTTGACTGACACAAAAAGCACCTGCTAATGAGGATTTGTGCAAATTTGATGCCGTATTTATGTCCAGCTTGAGTTTGGTCGCTCATGTATTGTTGTTAACGGTAGCTTTATTGCCGACAGCTGTGTCGGTCTGTATGAATGAAAAATAAATGAAACTTATATGAATGTAGAAAGACTAACTTTATTTTATTTTATTCCTTTATAGTTCTTACGGTGTGTTTGCAGTGTATTTACATCCAAGAAATAAAAACATTGTGAACCATCAGTTTGAGAGTCATCCATCATCAGTCGGGGCTACAGAAATTATTTTTCTTTCTGTGCGGCCCGGTACCAAATGACCCACGGCCCGGGGGTTGGGGATCACTGCCCTAGACAACCCCAGTGCATAATAGTGGAATTCTTGCAGAGAAGGCATACATGGAATGCCACAACCAAGCAGGAAGAGTAGTACAGGCACAAGCGAACTGAGTATGGGTTGAAAGTAGGAAATCCCCCCAACAGTGGTGGAGAATGAAAGTGTAAAGATCCTGTGGGATCCAGACTGAGAGAGTGGTGACGGCTTACCAACAGGACATGGTAGTAATCGACAAACTCTTGAAGGAAGCTGCAGTGATAGATGTAGCAATCCCCAGCAGGAGCAACATCAAGGAAAAGGAACAAGAGAAGCTGGTAAAAAAATACCGAGGATTGGAGGAAGAGGAAGAAAAGATGTTGAAGGCGAAGGCAACAGTGGTGCCAGTGGGAATTGCAACACTTGGAGCTTTGACCTCCAAGCTGGGAGAGTGGCTTCCAGCAGATCCCAGGAGCGACATCACAGACGTCTGGCCAGAAGAGCAATCCTTGAAACAGTAAAAATATTGTGTAGAGCCCTTAAGAGGAGAAGAGGGCAACCATCCACAGAGAATGGGTGAGGTTGCAGTTTTGATTATAAAGCAGAGGGGGTTAGGTGACTTGGCATGAAATGATCTTTGCAAAAAGAAGGGTCCCGGGATTTAGTAACTTCCAAGAATCTGAGACGTAGAGCAGTGCAATTATTCTGACAAGGTCAGGACATAGGTTGTGTTGTATTACACCGCACAAGCAACGCTGTACATTGTAACACACCTTAAGGGAAAATGTCTTTGTCAAAAACACCTGAGTTCAAGGAGTTGCAATATTTTTCGGGGACCTGAAAGAAAAATGGAGCGGTGCATCATTTTATCACACAGCTGAAGGGAAAGTTTTATCCTTCTCCTTCTGCACCTTCCCCCGACAGAGCCACCCTTTTGTTTCTGTCTCACTGGGCTCATCCCTTACCTCACACACACACTTGTGTTCTTACGCTGAGTTGCATTGCTTTAAACCTCTTCAAAATGGTTGTGGTCTGTTCCTTCTTGAATAATATTTTCATTTTTTTTGTGTAACTTAAAAGGAAAGCAGAAGTTGGTGGACTGCACCACCCACAGTCCACGTTCTCTCCCTGATGGTTTCAGACTGAGGGAGTGGGAGGCGAGAAGCACTGGACTGGGGTCGCTGTGTCAAATCTGTGGAAAAAATGGGTTTCTCTTGTTAATCTTTCTTTGGTCTCTTCAGCTCATGCCTCCTCCTTGGAACTTATAGCTGGTGATCTTTCACATCCCACCTTAAACTTCCCTCATGCTGTTCTATTATAGCTTGTGTTTCAGCATCGCTGTGTTGTTATTGACCTTTTTTCTTCTCTCTCTTCTTTGCTTTCCTCCTGGTGTCCTTCCTATCTAGCTATGAAAGCATTTTGTGGTTGAAAAAGTGGCTACATACTCAGACCTAGCACATGTCTACCACTTCAGTCTCACAGTCCTTGTGTTAATACAGTGTACTGATATCATGCAAAGAGTGCTCATTTCACTGAAATGCATTGCATATATGCTGAGAGTAGTTTGGGTTTAGGGGGAATTTGCTTTAAGACGAGATGTTCTGGCTGTATTATACATGGTTTCTCCACCTTAGACATTTACATCACATGCTGTACCTCTACTTATCTGGAAAATGCTCAGAGCCTTCTCTCTTTTTTTTTTTTTTTTATAAAGGGCATCCTTTAAATTCAATTCAATTCAATTTTATTTGTATAGCATCTAATACAACAGAAGTTGTCTCTAGGATCTTTCCAGAGACCCAGAACATAAACCCTGAGCAATTATTACATAAACATTTAAAAGCTTTCAAATCATGCCAACTGGAGTTTTGTAGGTGGGGTTAGCTATAGGGGTGTTTCTTTCAGTGGGCGACACTATACGCTTTTAAATAATTGAGGAGCCCCGGTACAGGCTCAACACAGAAATGACAAAACAAGGCTGAGTTCGGGGATGGAATTTCCAACAACAAAAACATCCATGTACAGAAAAAGCTTTCTGATTATAGAACAAACATACGTGCCTGCAAGAAAAATGTTCCCGTCATCTTGTTTATAATCACTAACCTATGCTCTACCTTATGTAATAAATATTTAAATAAGAATCGTGGAGATGGAAAAAGATGTGAATTATTTATCTGGAAAGGTACTATCTAAAATCTAAGGCCAGGTGCGATGTTAGACATACAGTATATACGGTGGAGGATTAGTTAAAAATAAAACATAAGGAACCAAAGGTAGACGATGACATAATTCGAAGACCATAAAAAGCCCCAAAGAGAACCATCTTTGTAAATAAAAAATGCCCCACAGTAATAAATAAATAAAGAAGGTGCATTCAGTAAAGTGCTAATGCATTATGACGAGTGATTGCTCTCCTCTGATGAGACCTTTGCAAGTGCGCATTAGAGTGCAATTATTTTTCCGTGGAGACTTCAGCCACAGAAAAAGGATGAAGATGTAGATGTTAGTGGAGGTCAGTTCCTCCCTGTGCAGGCACCAGTGGCTCCTTCTTCATTTTAAGCCACTTTTGCTGTTCTGCCTCGACCCCCCATACAGGATTTGTTTTGTACTCAACCAACATTCTCTCCTTGGGTCGTGTCATTTGGCTCCAAAATGTTTTGTGATTATTTATCATCATTTTCTACAGCTTTTAGTTTGAGTGGATCTATATGTCTGCTCTATATGGTGGCTGATAAGGGCCAAACGCACTGCAACGGCCTAATGCGTCTCAGTTAAGGAAAACGGCTTCAAGTACAGAAACGATTCAAATTCACAAACTCAAAACGAGGTACAAAAAGAGGAACGTGGTGCAAATGAAAAAACGTGCTGCAAAAAACAAAGACAAATGCAGCATCATCAAACGCGCTGCAAATAACGATGCAAAGCACAAAACGATATAAAACAAGAAACCATCTTCAAAAGAAAAACGCTTCATAACCGGTTACCAAACCTGCAGGGGGCGCTCTCGGCGTAACAGCTCAATGGACATACACACGGGATGTAGAGAGAGACCGAACAGCTGACTGCAATGTTAAAATATAATAAAGAAATGTCTCGTAATGTACAGCGTTGTACAGTGATATATTTGAACATTGAACATTGAACTTTTTATTTACGTGTCATGCACATAACGTGCCCAGCCCGAGTGGGCTTACAAGACACCAAAAAAAAGAAAAAGGAACATAAAGCAAATGAAAGCCAGACAACAGACCCTGTACCAATTAAACAAATAAACAATCCTGACGCTTTATCCAGGCTTCAGAAACAAAATGAGCCAACTTAAAAACATTGAAGTTAAACAACCCGTCCATTCTATCATCGTCAGAGCACCAGAAGATTTCCGTTTTTTTAACAAACATTTCAGTAAATAATGGAGTTCTCAGTTCATCACACAGAGGGCAATATAACAAAAAATGTGATTCCCTTTCCACCTCATCAAGTTCGCATAATTCACACAACCTTTCATCTTCGGGAATGTTTTTAAATCTACCGACTTCAAGATTCAAGGGAAGGATTCCTGTTCTCAGCTGAGCCATTAAAGACCTTTGATTTCGTGTTAGGTTTGCTTTAACATAAGGTTCAGGGCCATAATTGTGCTTGATTTGGATGTATGTTCGTAATTTGGGTTTAAACAAAATCTCATTTAACCATTTTGTCTCAAATAAAGCAAAAACCTTATCACTAATTGAAGTTATTGAACAGGTTAAGTTATTCCTATACATATACTGTAATCCAACCTCTTCAAATAATGCAAATATTTCTGATATAAACCACATTATATCACATTACCGTTCCCGCTGTATGTTTAAACCATGGATGTAAACACTGTGGTTCAGTCAGCTGTTCAGTCTCTGTTACGCTGAGAGCGCCCCCTGCAGGTTTGGTTTGATTATGAAGCGTTTTTCTTTTGAAGATGGTTTCTTGTTTTATATCGTTTTGTGCTTTGCATCGTTTCTCTATTTGCAGCGTTTGATGATGCTGCATTTGTCTTTGTTTTTTGCAGCACATTTTTTCATTTGCACCACGTTCCTCTTTTTGTACCTGGTTTTGAGTTTGTGAATTTGAATCGTTTCTGTACTTGAAGCCGTTTTCCTTAACTGAGACGCATTAGGCCGTTGCAGTGCGTTTGGCCCTTGTCGGCCACCGTAGCTCTAACTTTGCCAAATCATATCATGTAATTCAGAATGTGCAAACATCTGTAAAATCTAGTTTTGTTGCTGCGCTCGCATGGCGAAATCAGGATTTCTGACACCAGTGGTATGAATTCCAATCTGCACTTGGTCACAGTGACATGTAATTCTTTTCTTTTGTTACTGAATAACTACTTTTCCCTGGTGTGTCTCATCCCATATCAGATATGGAGATGAACAAAAGGCTTGAGCCAGTTGAGATAATAACAGGGAAATGCATCATATATCCCCCTGTCAAGCACTCTGAACTCCATTCTGTACATAAGTAAGACAAGACGATGATAATGAAGATAAAGATGTGACTGGAAATGAAAATCAGCATGATATTCCTTGTATATAGCTACAGGAAACAAACCTTTTGGAGATGAAGGTTGTATTGAAGCCTGGGTGTGGATTTGGACATGAGGCCAGAGGCGTTGACGCTGCAGTCTCTCAAGCTGCGGCTGTTGGAGAATTGAGCCTGGAGTTTTTCTCTGTGTTTCCTTCGGAGTGTACACACACAGAAAAATTGCAAGGTTAAAACTAAATTGAAAAGATAATCCAGTACAATGAGGTTTTTATTCACCATGCAGTCTGCGGTTCACCATATTGTTACTACAAGGTAGAAAAGTTGATCAGTTTTAATTTTGATCCAAATGTATTAGTTGTGGGCTTCCATCTTTGGTAGGACTGGTGAGAGGAACAACACTTAAAAACATTAAATCACACCACTTAAAAGCATGTAATGTAACAGTGGAAGCAGTAAAATAAATGTTCTTTTGCTGTATCTGTGAGAATAGGCATCCTTAGCAACTATATAGGTTCATATGTCAGACTGTATAACATATGAGATTGCTTGTTGCTTAATAAAACCTGCTTAATTATTAAATCCATGATAATCACCATGATTTAGACCTTTTTTCCAGAAAGCATCAGTTCTATTGTTACATGTAGTCTAACTTTGGTATATTCCAATTTATTATAATGTTTCATATCTACACATGCAGTGATTCATTTAGCTGTAATCGCTGTCATTGGGATTGTTATAAATGTAGACGAAAACATTGCTTCTATTGGTTTTCAGCATAACCTTCAACCGATTTTAATAGGGAAACTTTACTAAAGGTTAATCTTTGTGAGGAGCTGACACAAATGAAATGCATCTTTACTAAAGAACAGTGGGAAAAACAAATTAACAATAACAAGAGAAGCCATTTATCTGAGGCACGCTGTCAAACAGCATTTGGAGAAAAAAGGCTCAGTTAAACAAGATATGGGGGTTTGGATAGTTTTCGGTACATTAGCTTTCCCATGAGCCGGGACTCTTTGGTCGTATTGACCGATGGGCACTGCACTACTTAGAGCACTACAGTGCAGAAAAACAAAAAAGCCATTTTTGTGTATCAAGAGCAATTTAAACAACACAACCTCTATTAACTCCCCCTGTTACTCCCTGCCATTACTTTTCTTCGTCTACATTACTTTGTTTCCTTCTTACCTGCGAACAAGTAATTGACTTTGGTGTTCTGCTTTTTTTGCTGCCTGTTACACTTCGATCCAATCACACACACAAGCACACACGCACTTAGGCCCTAACGGTTTTGAACTTGCCATATCTCGTGCAGGACTTGGGTATTTTGTTTTGTGTAAATTGTTTGAGACACACCTTGCTTTATGAACCCACTTTGCAAATAAATCTTACATGAGCATCTGTCCCAAATGCAACCCACACAATTTAGGTTCGATGCCACAGCTAAACATCCTCGAGCTGACTCTCACTTTCATTGGGCTCCATGCCATGATAGCAAAGTGCTTTTTTTCTCCACAGCCGGGGGGCTTACTCTACTAATGTGGTTCTGGCTGGCATCACTCACTTGTTGCGGCGGTAGAGAGCCATACATGCCACTCCAAGAAGACAGATCCCCGAGGCGATGCTGAAGATGGACAGCACCTGCCTCTGGTAGGTGTCACCACTCTCTGCAGAGAAGAGGGTACAATTCAGGACAATGAATCTCTCCTGTGAGACAAAAAATGTGGACTGCGGTTGTGATTGCGCAAAGGGGGGGTTGGGGGAAGAGATGCATCCTGAGTTAGTACACCAAAAACACGCATAAAAACGGTGCATGACTGACATTCACACACAGATATGCACCCACAATCTGGATTAGCATAAAGCAACCAATGCTGCTGTCAGAAAATGTCAGCGTTTGAACATGAGATGGGGACATGGCAGACACAGGCAGGGCTCAGTGACATGTGCTAACTGAAGTGTGATAATCATTTCGTTCAGACAAACCCAGCAGGCAACACCGATGAACTGTCTACAAGGCAACAGTCGTACTAAGCGTGTGTGTGCGTGGGTGCATAGCCTCGTATGTGCACTTCAGCATTCGGAGGCTGATGGTGACAGGGAATTAGTAGCAAATGAATGCCCCCGGAGCTTCTTGTCAAACCTCTGCACATCAACAGCAGACACTAAGGTCACCAGCAGCTGGGACAAGTAGCAGATGATCGCAACAGATATATTTGTGACTAAGCAGCTGGATTGCAGGGCCGCAGCACTTGCTCTACATGGTGCGGGATTGAGGCCAGTGTGTCCACTGGCTTATCAAGAAGCTTCATGACGGTACTATTCTTAGATAAGAATGCGCACAATCTATAACCTGCAGTTCGCTCCTACCGGCAATGCTGACAGTTAGAAAAACTTCTTTATCCCGCTGTATTTCATGACCTTCAACTCAACCTCCTGTGGCTTTTACTCAGAATCTCAAAAATAGCAACATAAAAACTCCCGTGTCTGATTTCACCGACTTGACAACTGTCGGAAAACGTGCAGAAAACACCTTATAAACTTGCACATGACCTTTGAGGACTTGTCTGTGGTTTTTCTCGTTGTCAAAAGAAAGCTGTCCTGGGAAGTCTTCTTCATCAATACTTGTCTTCCCAGGTTTATCAACTTCCACAGCCCATGCCCTGCAGTGGGTTGTTACCAAAGACTGTTTCCCAACATCTTTCTTTTTCTTTCTCTGCAGGGCTGAAAGGCCAGCGTACTGGGGAAAAACTGATTTAATATTAGAGTGCTTCTGGAAAAAGATGAAGACATCCTCCTAAGATATCCAGGACTGACGGTATGTGGACATATAGATATAGATGTATTCATCACAGGTCCAAACTACTGACTCAGCTCCCGTGGAAGGGAAGCTGGACGGCTGTGTATCAAAATAGAGAGAATCCAAAAGGGTTGTGCAGGAGTGGCCAGCTGTGACACTCGAGGAAACTGGAAAGCGTCCAGTGTGCACAGTTGTGGTTGGAATACAAAAAGACTGCAATGTGTGCGTATTTACAACTCAAGGAGAAAAAGTGGGAAACGTATAAAAATCCAAATAAAAAAAGGCAATGTAGTGATTCTGTACTTTGACTTTTATGTCATTACACAATGTATAGATGCAAAAAAAAGGTGTGTATTGTTAAT
Organism: Cololabis saira; assembly: GCF_033807715.1. Lineage (NCBI taxonomy): Eukaryota > Metazoa > Chordata > Actinopteri > Beloniformes > Belonidae > Cololabis > Cololabis saira. Next base: position 35,003,069 of record NC_084605.1, on the reverse strand, counting down.
CAATTAAACATTGTTTTGCCTTTTAATTTCCATGCTGTTTAATCCTTTGGTGGCCGTATTGTTAAAACTATTTATATTTTGAAATTAAGAGTCGTGCAGAGTAGACTTTTGCACCTTTGGGGCATTTGCAGATATGTTAAGATCAATGTGTTGGCTGGCGACTTTAGGCATATCAGCATTGATACTAAATCTATTGGTAAAAAAAATAAACATTGATATAAAATGAAATAAACACATTTTCACACCATCACAAATGCTTCTTGTTTCAATTAGAAAAAGTGGATTCAGTCCTTCATGAGTCATCAGATGGCGTGTCAAGAAGTACTTAGAAGTGATGTTTATGTGTTGCAACACTCATGATTGCATTTATTGGTACATGACCATGTATGTAGTGTATTTGACCCTGGTTGAAAGCATGGCGGCAGACTTGGGACAGCTTGGGCATACACTAAACCATCACTACCATCGCAACTGCCTGTCCGACCCAATATATTCCTGTTTGTTGGTGTCTAAGTTTGGATGTCCAAGTCAAACAGGTTGGGAAGGCTCCTCCAGTTTAGCTTGAGTTTCATAGATGGTTGGGTTAGATGTTAACTGTAATCTCTCACGAGCCCAAGAACACTGCAGTCTTATAAGAAGACTTAGGCCCAATCCCAATACTCCCCCTACTTTCTTTCACTAGCCCTACTTTCTATCACTACCCCTAAAAAAGAAGGGACAGATTTTAGGGCACTTGAAATCTTCCCAGGGTCCTGTCCCAATACTCCCCCTACTCCTACTTTCAGCACCACCCCTAAAATCAGGAAGCCCAGAGCCAAAAGCTGTTTTAATTTCAGCTGTAGCGCTGTTAATATGCCACTTTATTAAGTTTTAATATTTTTTCAGGCGTAAAAGTAACCTTTAATATCCTCAACCTGGGCTCAGTTTATCCAAATAACGCCTGTTAAGAAATTTGATCTGATGTTTTCGGAGAAGAGCCGCCGGCTCGGAGCAGCAGCAGCAGCAGCTCACGGCCGGAGTACAGACGTGATCGCTGGGTCAACCTGCGCCGTCTTCCCGGGGGAGAAATCTGCAGCTCTGTGCAGAATTACCGCTGGCTGAAATAAATCATTTAGGAAGATAAATGTTGGTTTAAGAGATGAAATCTAACAGTTGTAGCTACGCCTGTTAAGAAATTTGCTCCGAAAATTTCGAGATTTCTGCCTGCCGGCTCCGGAGCTGATTTATGGTTCCGCGTTAAATCGACGCAGAGCCTACGGCGTAGGGTACGGCGTACGGCGTACGTCGCCGCAGGCTCTGCGTTGGTGTAACGCGCAACCATAAATCAGCCTTTATTCTGGCGAGGTTTGAAAAAGACTTTGCAACAACGGGCAAACGAGTGATTATGTACATTCACTGAGTGAATATTATGAAAGTAAAATATATATTTCTCGCTAGAAATGTAATCAAAATGCATTTTTATGCAGAAACTCAAAATATTGATTTTATTCACTAAAAAATAAGAAATGTCCGCCAATGTTTTTTTTTTTTTTTATTCAGTCTGCAAATGACGACGAAAAGCATTCTGGGAGATTTTTCTGGCCCTAGTTCCGCTAGTGTGTATCGGAAATCCTTAAATCCGTAGGGACAGATTCATAGCCACTACACTAGTTTGGTTAGTTTGGAAAGAGGAATTGGGACACCACTACCCTCACGGGAACACGCAAAATGTAGGGGTAGTGATGAAAACTAGGGGTAGTGGTAGTATTGGGACGGGGCCTTACTTGACAGCATATATCTCTGTAAACACATTGGAATTAGTCCTTTGCAATTGTTACATTGTGAGCAGCAAGCTGTCATTATTTTCCAGTGTCCAGGGAGTATCTGGGGGGTTGAGGGCCTTGCTCAAGGGCACACAGTTGTTCACCTTCTCTTGACTTAAACCTGGGTCTTTCAGACCAAAGCCTACCTCTGTAACCACTGGGCTACCACTCCCTACCACCCCTTACTCCTTACAATATCTCCCCGACCTTTTCTCCTGAGACAGGGTTGTCTGCCCTTACTGGTATCCCAGTATCATAAAAATGTCTAGAGCACGACTCCGTCATTACGTCTGCCTATAGGGATGGTGTTAAACAGATGATGCTTAATATTTGTTTACTCCAAACACACCGCTGGGAAATGTAAGTGAACACTTCAGTCTCTGTTCCAGCAGATGCTTTTCAGAATCTACCTCTGGTGCCTTTAATCAAACCCACAGGAGGCTGTCATGTACCGTTAAGTGAGCAACGAACACCTTCTGGCTATTCTTTCATAAATGCCTGATTGGTCTAGCCGTGTACGGCTGTCACACTGCAAGGTTTTCTTACGTCTACAAGGAAACTGATCACATACCCAATCAAGGCTCTTCATTTGCAACAACGGAAATTTGAGCAAAAGTCAAACCAAGAAAGTGTTTTTGTGTTAACCGAAGGAAATCAGAAAAACTATCTCTGAGCACAAAAAAGCCTGACCAGGATGTTTGCTTTGTCCAGCCTGTGAATAAACAAAATTCATAAAAGCAAAAAGTCACACATTTTGAAATCTGAGTCTGAAAAAAAGAATTATTTCTATGAGTATTAAAAAAGAATTCATGACAATGTGAAACAAAACCAAGTATTTGATATCTAGTTCTATAGGGGGTTTAATCAAACTGTATAATCTTTAACAACCTTCATACATTCTATAAAAAAAAGCTAATTTGAGCTTGAAAAATATCTAAAATCCAAAGCAGTGAAATAAATTGAAGAATACAGGCTTTTTCTCTGAATGTCGCAAAGCTAAAGGAAAATATATAATAACTTTTCTTAAACTGAACGCAATTAGTTATGTACAGTCTATTACTGCAATGTTTCAGTTTGTTTGCCTTCAAATTTGCCACAAATGTTCATTTCAGGGCTTAATGCTCCTGGTTGATGTTTTTTTATATTCTTATTTGGGTTCACACTTGTGTACCTCTTACTGTGGTGTAACTCTTTAATGCCTGGCATATGAAATAACACACACACACACACACACACACACACACACACACACACACACACACACACACACACACACACACACACACACACACACACACACACACACACACATTTTTTTTATATTGAAAAAATATATATATTGAAATAAAAAGCACTTCCAATTTTGTATTTAATAATTACATTTTCTTACCACTATGAACACATTAGGTAAGTTCATGTATCTTTTATTCTGATTTGTTTAAAAAAATACTTTTTTGGTATGTTTATATATTTCTTTTTTCATTATGGGGTGGTACAAATGTCTCAGAAATGCATGTATCAAATATGATATATTATAGGGTTAAGTAGCAGCCAGCACTGTTCAAGGACTATTCGGTCGTAGCAGAGACTAAACTGTAGATCAGAATAATTTTTATTCAAATGGAATATTATGATCTCCATTATTAAAATAGTAAGAAACAATACAAAAAGTCCATCAGCGCTGCAAATATATCAACTTATATATAAGCCATAAGATTATGAGTAGATTATCATTGAGCAGGTCCTTCTCGTGCTAATTAAGGGCGTGGCCCGTCGGGGTCTGGAGGGCCTGGGGGGGTTGGACTTCCCATATATCTGGGGAGTCTGGAAACCAAATTAACAACTCTATATTGTTTTCTTTAAAAATCTTGAGGGGCCCGCAGCTACCGTGCCAGAGGAAGAAGCTGCTGAGGGAATGATGCTGCTGTTGCTAGGATGCACGTTGTCCTGCCAGAACACTGCACTAGTAACAGGCTGAGCAGCGTTTACTCATGTTTCCCGTCAGTAGTCATAATGCTGGGGCTGATCAGTGTATACTCCCCCACATATAAAAAGTTGACCTTGGTACATCATCACTTGATTAATCAAGAGCAAAATAGATAAAAGTTGTTATATTTTCACACAGTCTCCCTCTATATTTATTTATAGTACGATGGAAATCTGTTATGCCGTAAGAGGCGATGTACCAAATATTTCCATTTCTAAGATCTGTCAGGCTCTGTTGTGGTTGGTACAAAATGTGTGTTGCACTTGTCAACAAGTACTCATCTCACAGATTCTTCACCAGCATATCTTCCAACTATATGACAAAAATGAGCAGATGATGTTTGATGTGAAAAATGTGCCTTGTAAGGGACTCAGTTTTTACGTCTGTGAAATGCTCTATGGATGCTGGCATATTTAAAACGACATCATCAGCTGCATCATCAGCTTCCATGCGGAGCACCGCCGGAGACCAATCCCTGCATTTTCTTTATATTTGTTTTTATGGCTGCATTTTTTTAAATATTTGTTTTTATGGCTGAAATAGGGGTTTTTTTTTTTTTAAATCTGAACATAAAAACAGCTGCAATGAAATGCCATTACAGGCCTTTTATGCTGAATGGCTACAAGGCAGTCTTGACATGGGATGCAAGAGCATCTTAGGGAACTGAACAAAATAAACAGCCTTATCTAAGGGTATGCTATGTTATGTTGACACAAATACAAGACAATCCCATATCTCAGTTAAACCATTAAAGCTCCTCTACACTTAAGGGGAAAATGCTATGATGAAGACTATGTTTCTGAAAACACTGGACTCTACTAGTGAGACATGCAGAGCTTCATCTGCTGGAAAAAAAGTAAAAGCATTTAAGAGCGCACAGTCCTACCAACGTAGCTTTGCTGTTTTCTGACTAGTTGTTTCAGACTGTCACACATGAGACCTATATAATAATTATCAAAAGATAAATTGACAAAGGAGAAGAGGAACTCACGGTGGAGCACAATGAATGATTGAGTTAGCATGCACGGCGCTTACCTCAGAGACAAAACAATCTATCTGTGCTACTGTCTGTCATCTGTCCAGCCACCAATCGATCAATCCTGCTCTCATTTTCTCTAATGCATCCGCCCACCTGCTGTTGCATTCTGAACTAATTTAGTCCCCAGATTAAAATCACTGAACTGAAAAATGTTGAGAGCAGGGCAGGCTTTTCCTCCCGGGCGCCTTCTCCACCTTTCTATTTCTTGGGGGAAGTGTGTGATGTGACAGCAGCTTATGAAGACATGTTAAAGGGAAAACGTCCTGCCTAATATGCAGATAGGTGGAGTGTGCATCTGTGTTGGGTGAGACTATAAGTTCCTTCTGGACAAAAAACACTGTAACATTAATAAAGAAAAAGGGCCAGAAAATTACGTCCTCAAATACAGGACTGTCTCAGAAAATTAGAATATTGTGATAAAGTTCTTTATTTTCTGTAATGCAATTACAAAAACAAAAATGTCATACATTCTGGATTCATTACAAATCAACTGAGATATTGCAAGCCTTTTATTATTTTAATATTGCTGATTATGGTTTACAGTTTAAGATTAAGATTCCCAGAATATTCTAATTTTTTGAGATAGGATATTTGAGTTTTCTTAAGCTGTAAGCCATGATCAGCAATATTAAAATAATAAAAGGCTTGCAATATTTCAGTTGATTTGTAATGAATCCAGAATGTATAACATTTTAGTTTTTTTAATTGCATTACAGAAAATCACAATATTCTAATTTTCTGAGACAGTCCTGTATATGTTCAATACCTGGAAGATGGAAAGATAATACAAATCCAAAAAGTTTTAGACTGGATGTGCAAACACATACCATAGCAAACCAGCAGATGGCCAGCTGTTTTAAGCTGCCCAAACCACTGCATGAAGGCTTACGTGAACATCTGGAATGAAAGTAAATAAGCATCGCTGCCATTTGCCTTTGCTCCACATTCATTACATTACTCTCCCCTAACAGTACTGCTTTTCATGCGGACAGAATACACCGAATTCACCACAGTGTTTCCATGGCGACCGGCCCACATTAATTTTTCCAAGGTGAGTGGCCTTGTTGTGCTGGATTGTGTGTTTGGTATGCAGTACTCCACAGATGTGAGGCACATGAAAGATTGAGCGCGCTGCAAAGTCAATGAAAAGTTGTCTTACCCATGAACTCGATCCCAAGTTCGTCCGCTGCTCCATTCAAGGCCAGATAGAGGGGGGAGAAAGAAATGGGTAACAGAAACATAGGGGGGAAGGGAAGGACATAAGAGAATGAAAGAGTTACTGCATGATATACATCAGCCTTATTCAGAATTCAGTTCATGGGGAGAAATCATGATGCAAAAACATCGTAAAGTTGTTTTGACTGCTTTCTCAGACATGACTCCTCTTTTGCACCATGTAATGAGCCCCAGATGCTTGCAATCCTTTATCATGGTGATTTGAACTCACTCAGTCTGCAGTGAGGCTTCAAGTAAAGACAGAGACCAACACAGATATATAGGGGGAGCTGAGAAGTTGAGAGGACGGATCATGAAAATAAGAGTTGAAGACGGCGTATCGTGCAGCTTTATGCCACTGCTGTTGCTTAGACCAGGCCTTCTCTATTGATCTGAGCCTGAGGCGTTGAAGTAATTGTTCTCCTGAAAGCTGGTTGCTTGAAGAAGCTTCGCACTACACACACGTTTACATGCATGTGCACCAATACTGCATGGTGCACCCCTGCCTTTTATTCTTTGTATCACTTTGACACATACGTTCTCTCTCTCTCTCGCTCTCCTTCACACACACACACACACACACACACACACACACACACACACACACACACACACACACACACACACACACACACACACACACACACACACACACACACACACACACACACACACAGTCTTTGTTCATGCAGTTAAGTCTTGTCCCACTCTCCTAGTGCTGGGGAAACAGATGAAAAAAAAGCCACTCATGTTCTCTCCATCCTGACAGTGCCCCCTTTTTGTGTCACTGTAATGTAATCTTATTTAAAATTAAAATGAAGCCCTCACCAGTAATTGCTTTTCTGACAGAGGTGGTCTGAGTTTTTTTTTTCTTTTTTGTAAGCATCACTTGCCAAGCCCTGACAGATTATGCTGTGGACATTCTAAGAGGGAAAAAAAGGAAAAAGGTTGCATTTTCACTTGCATGTTTTCACAGTTAACCCTTTATTAGACAGTTAATGAAATACTCTAGAGATGTTACTGGAGAGTATTAAAGGACCGTTTTTACTTTTTGACTTAATTTTCATGGTATGTAGGTCAACTGAAGTTAGCAAATATGTCCATTTGCTCTGCAATGAGTTAAAATTTGCTAAAGATTGCTATATGTCTCATTTATCTTTCATAGCAGGTCTCTCTCAGGCTAGTACGGAGGTGCTAATGCTTTTATCTCATGTCATTTAGATTATTGTAACGCCCTTCTCTCTGGTCTTCCCAAAAAGAACATGTATAACCTACAACTATTACAGAATTCAGCCGCACACGTGCTGACAAGGACATTACACCTGTTTTAAAATCACTGCATTGGCTCCCCTTGCGCTTCAGGATCGATTTTAAAGTTCTTTTACTAGTTTTTAAGTGTCTTAATGGTCTTGGGCCTTCTTATTTGTCTGCACTACTTTTACCCTATCGACCCTCGCGGACCCTGAGGTCCTCCGGTGCTGGCCTTTTAACCATACCAAAAGTTAGAACCAGGACACACGGGGAGGCGGCATTCAGTTTTTATGGTCCCCGATTGTGGAACAGCCTCACGGAGAAGCTCAGGAGAACCTCAGGAGAACCTCAGGAGAACCTCAGGGCTGCAGAGACTGTTGATGTTTTTAAAAAGAGGCTCAAGACCCATCTCTTTAATAAGGCTTTTAACTGACTCATTTAACTCTTTTAAATTTCTTATGCTCACCCTTATTTTTATTGGATCTTACTGCTCTGTTTTATATTAATCTTTAGTTTATCCTGTTTTATCATATTCTATTTTCATTGTTTTATCTCAATGTTATATTTAAATGTTTTAGTCGTTATTTATAGTCTATTTTATACATTTTACTGTCTTATTCCTTTAGTTTTTAATGTCTTGCTTTTTAGACATACTTTTAGGATTTTACGTTATGTTATACTTTTTAAACTCTTTTAGTGTATTTTATCCTGCTTTCTTGTAGCTTTTATCTCCAGTGTTTCCTCATGGGGAGCCTCCATGCTGGGAGTGACTCTGGCCTGCAGGGTGTCGTCCTGGGGGTGGTTCTGGCCTGGATGGTTGTGGAGCTCTGCACCACGGCTTCACCGCTGTGGTGTGGACTCCTCTATCCGTCCGGGCCGGGATAGTCTCTGTGCCCCCCCCTGTAGCTGCGGGCTATGAGACCTCCTGGCGTGGACGGCTCCCTGTTACCGTTTCCTCACCTGGATCCTCTGTGCTCAGCCATGTCTACACCGTGTGTCTACGTGTGTGTCTGTGTGTGTAATTTGGGAGAAAAGCCTTAAGCCAAACAGTGGCAAGGAAAAACTCCCCTTTAGGAGGGAAGAAACCTTGAGCAGGACCTGGATCATGAGGGGGGACCCTCCTGCCGAAGGCCAGACTGGGGGGTCGGGGACGTCAGCAGCACACAGCAGACATCCACGCAGGCAGGTGGAAGCAGCAGCGGGAATAATGCCAGCTATGATTACGTGAATTGCCACTAGAGGACATTTTTCACATTTAACCATTAGATAAAGCCATGGCCAATGTTTTTTTTGTGTGTTGTCTTGTTTTAACTGGGTATTTGCCATTGTAGTCCAAACACTTGGCAACACCAGAGAAAGTGAATGCAGCATCTTCGCCCGATCTGCTTTATCCATTCAGTTCTTTCGCTGTGATTGCCATTGGCAACGGCCAGCACTTTCACAGCTCTAAATCGCCCCGACTGTCACAGCCTGTGCAGATGATGTCATTACAACCCTGATACACTTCCCCTCCTCTGGCATAGCCTTGTCTGAAGAAATTCACCAATCATAATATGTGCGGGCGCCCAAATCCGAGTTGAGAGAACTGGCAACTCAGTGCACCCTGGGAAATCATTTATGACGTCTTGTGGGAGCCTTGAGCAAGCTTGGAGAATACCTGTGCATCATGTCAGGCGCTTTTGGCCCGATTAAGAAGCAGAAATCTGGCAGGTGGGAGAGACAATGGCAGGAGTGAATCAAATCCTTAATCCCTTCCTTCACTTGGGGGAGCTAGGAACTGAGAAGCCAATGTGTGTGCTTGCACCAGTGTGTGTGTGTTATTGAACTCAATATCCTGTACAGACGCTTACTCCAGGCTAATATCTATAGGAGATAAATGTTTCACATTAGAGGAATCCTTTCTTCTTCCTTTTGAATCAGCTGAGTAAAACAAAAAAAGCCCAATTTTCCTTGTCTGTGGTCTCAAAGGTGCCACTTACCCAAATGAACACTGCCAGTGGCATGCCCTAAAATTGCCCATAGTTAAAAAAGAAACTTGTTCAGGTAGTATACTCAGTAAAAACTATGCTGGCATCTTTTTATAGTCATGACTCGATTTAAAGACCCCAACCACTTCCTCCCTGTGCACCAACGTGTCAGACCCCTGAATCCTCTCCCCACCTAATTTCAAAAGCGTTCAGAGTTCAAAGCAGTAGAGCTGGAGTGCTTTGCAGGGATTCGCCTTTGCTTTTGTCCCCGTGCTCATGTGATGCGCACCCGTCTCCGCTTTACTTTCACCCTCTGTGAAAATGTGAGAATGACGGCGTGGCGCTACTGTGCGTGCAAGCCAGACCAAACTGCTCTTTTGAGTCTCTCAGTCAGTCAATAACAAGACAAAAGATAAGCGGTTGAAAAAGGTCTTTGCCTTCAAGAAGCACACTCATTGATTTTGAAAAAATAAAAAAATAAAATCATAAAAAAGCTGAAAGGAGAAAAGTTTGCGTAGCAGATAAAAGTTTTCCTCACCCCAGGGTGTGATTTGTGTCTGATGGTGCCATGTCAATGAAACACACAAAAACAACCATCCAACCTGCTCTCATGAACCCAAGCACACAGTGAGCTGGGTTTCACCCACTTGTTTTTGTCCTCAGTGTCGCTTGTATTTGTGTTAATTATTACATGAGTCAGCTTGAGAAATCCAAATGATCCTCAGTGTATTTACCGGATTACCCTTGATAATCTGGATACATTTTAACTCAGTCCCCATCAGTAGAGATCTAAATAGACTTTATTCCCTGCTGAATCTATTCTGGGTTATCTGTGGTCATTCAGGGGGTTCGATCGAAGCTTTCTGCTGTGGTAAAAAGGGCAGAGCTGAAGTGAAAAGACGTGCAGTTTTGTTTTAACCCTTGTGCTGTCTTCAGGTCAAGGAAGGAAGGAAGGAAGGAAGGAAGGAAGGAAGGAAGGAAGGAAGGAAGGAAGGAAGGAAGGAAGGAAGGAAGGAAGGAAGGAAGGAAGGAAGGAAGGAAGGAAGGAAGGAAGGAAGGAAGGAAGGAAGGAAGGAAGGAAGGAAGGAAGGAAGGAAGGAAGGAAGGAAGGAAGGAAGGAAGGAAGGAAGGACAGGAGAAAATAAGGAAGGGAGGATGGGAGATAAGGAAGGGAGAAAAGAAGTAAGGGAGAAAACAAGGAAATAAGGAAGGAAGGAAGAAAAGAGGAAGGGAAGAAGGAAGGAGAGAGCAGGAGGAAAGAAGGAAGGAAGGAAGGGGAAAAAGAAGGAAGGAAGGAAGGAAGGAAGGGAGAAAACAAAGAAAGAAGGAAGGAAGGGAGAAAAGAGGAAGGGAAGAAGGAAGGAGAGAGCAGGAGGAAAGAAGGAAGGAAGGGAAAATGAAGGAAGGAAGGAAGGAAGGAAGGAAGGGAGAAAAGAGGAAGGGAAGAAGGAAGGAGAGAGCAGGAGGAAAGGAGGATAGGAGAATTAGGTCATTTTGACCCAAAGACAGTACAAGGGTTAAGCTTTTGCTTTAGCTTTAGCTGGCCTGGGAATCTTATGGAAATAACAGTAAATAATAGAAATAAAAAAAACCCTTACTACATACTACTACTACTACTATAAGACTTCCTTATATTCTGACAAAGCATGTCTTGTCAAAGCTTCACTAAGCATTTTTGATAGTCGTTTGAAGGGTATTTAGTAGGGGTGTAACAATATATCGTGCCACGAAATTTTGCGATACAAAAACGTCACAATACGTGTCGTGGAGGTGACAAACTGTATCGCGATATTGGATTATTAATATTAATCTATTGTGTTGACTAGTAACACGCGTCCGACCACACGTGCCGACCGCGGCTCGACCCGCGGACCAAAATCTTACTCCGCTCAGGAGAAACTAGTACCGTTTTGGTCCCGATCACGGGATTCTTGGGGGTTTTGAGCTCTGAACTTTAATGTCCCTCAACAGTGTAGGATTTTAGAACATCAACACAGCACCTAGTGCCGTACTGTGGCGTATCACTCCGCCCAATCTAAAACAGACTAATCACTACAGATAAACTGACTAGTGTCATTATAAACCCTGATTTACATCAGAATATAAAGAATAGATTTATAAAATAATCAACCCTGACTTACCAAAATAACCTTCTTAACAAAAATAAATCTCCTCTTACACTTATAAGGTGAGCATGAATAAATCTGTTTATGATGTAAAATTGTATGTATTTATTTACTTTTATTTATTTATTTAATTTTAGTTGTTAAATTTCTGGAAAAGAAAAAAGTCAAATCATACATGAGAGAAACTATTCAGTTTGTGGCAAAATATTTGTACTTGTATGAAACTGAAGATGCATAATGCAAACCTGACATTTACTTTTAGTTCAGTTTGTGGAAAATGGTTGGTTGGCTTTCTCTTTAAAACTTAAACAGTTATAAAGCATTACAAACTGTAATGCACAGCATTGTTTTGTATTTTGTGTCTTTCAAATAAAAGACAATTTTTTCCAGTCATATGTTCCTCATTCAAGTTTGTTAAAAAAATACTGCTATAATATCGTATCGTTATCGTGAACTCAGTATCGTGTATCGTAGCGTATCGTGAGATTAGTGTATCGTTACACCCCTAGTATTTACCCTTCCAAGCATCCATTTCCCCCCTAAGGAGGCAGTGACTTTGGTGAAGGCCCTCATTGGAAAAAAATACATTTGCTGTAGATCTTCATCACCGTCTTCAAAACTACAAGTCGAGGTTCAAGCCTACACATGGGGCCGCACTCTCTCAGTGCTTTTTCATTAAGACATTGGATTTGAGAATAAATGCATGAAGAAAACATGAAATAAAGAACATAATGATCCTTCAGCAGAATAAAAGCCAAGCATAAATGAACAAGTTTGATGTCGGGCCTTGAAGCTGACAAATCTTTCAGTTAGATGGAAGCGAAAGTTACAGCTAACTCTATGTGACGACAGTGAAAGATTGTTGTTACATTCGTTAAACTGAGTCCTGAGCCTCAAGAATTCACAAAAGAATTCACCGGAAATTTAATAAAGCATCCATTATGGGATACAGCGAGGGTATGCACTTAAAAAACTTCCTCCTTTGTTCGCCACCTACACAGCTGCCGTCTCTGACAGTAGATTCAATCACGACTGTATTCGATGCAGTACTGAAAAAGGTAGTCAGACATTGTAATGACAATGATACATATATATATACTTAACCTTGGAGCTGGAGCTTCCACTCCTCTTGGAAGGCGTTTTACAAAATGTCAGTGTTTTTGTGCCAATTTGTGTCCATTCATTCTGTGGAGCATTTATGAGCTCAGGGACTGATGTTGGATGAGAGGACATGGCTCAAAGTCTTTGTTCCTGTTCATCCAAAAGATGCTTGATGAGGTTGAGGGCAGGGCTCTGTGTGGGCCAGCCAATTTCTTGTACACCAAATCTGTCTGTGTAGTGATTTGCTTTGTAAATCCTGGCTCAGTCATGTTGGAATAGAAAAGGGCCTTTCACAAACTGTTGACAACGTTGGAAGCATGGTAGTGTCCAAAATGTCATGGTACATTGAAACTGCATGACTGATCTCAATGAGAAATAAAGGACCAAGCCCAAACCCTGAAAAACAGGTCCATACCATTATCCTTCCTCCACCAAAGTGCACAGCTGGCACAGTGCGTTCAGGCAGGTAATCCTCTCCTGGCACACGTCAAATTCATGCTCACTTATCTGACTGCTAAACATGTTTCATCACTTCACAGAGAGCATATCCACGTTGCACAGTCCAGTGTGTACGCTTTACGCCAGTGGTTCCCAACCTTTTTCCTTGGAGCCCCCTCTACTTGTGTCTAAGACCAGCCGGGCCCCCGGACCCGTACGTACTAGCACCAAAAGAGTAAAGTGATTCGTTACAAATCTTTAATTGAAAAAAATGAACATTAGTTATGTTTTTTTGATACATTTCTCTTTGGTTTACCCTGTATACATATGACTTTGTTTTTCTCACCTTCATTTTGTGTCACCAATGTATAAAATAGCACATTTTCTTTTTTACATTTTTCCTTTAACAACCTGTCGGAGTAGTAGTATGATTAAATGTTGAATAATGATATAATAAAAATGAAATGAAATCATTTCCTGTGTTTGTCACCAGTGTACAAAAAACACAAAAATGATTCAAAGACATTCGTAAATTATTCCTAACAATGTCTTATGAATGACTCATTCTGTTCATTCATGTACTAATGGCCACCTTGGGCTTGCAAACCTCTGACCAGGGATCCGATATCCATCATTTGAACAACCGGTCACAAAGATGACAAACCAGGACTTTGCAAGAAGCAAAACCCCCACCAAAAACACTCATTCTGATGTTGTTCCATCCTCGTTTTGAAAAAAAACACCCATCTGACGGCGTATGAATCTTGCTGATGTGGGGACAATACGTCTTTCTACACACCCACACAGGTTACGTTTTGTTTCGCGGCTAACGCCTCTCGACTCGCCCTCCCTCCCCTCAACTCGGCTTCAGGCCCGGGGTGACAAATAACACGCCTTGCGTTTACATTACCAACATGCATTGAACACACGTTCATCATCCAGCGATATTAGTCCGATCCAATCTGAAAACACCTACATATTTGGAATTGGACTTGGTGATGTGAGGGTTTCATTCAGGTGCTCGGTCAGGGAAACATGTTCCATGAAGCTCTCCACCGTACACTTTTTTCACTTAATAACAAAAGAAGTTCAGACCTTTTCAGATATAGAATCAGCAGGGCATTGGTGACTTTTATGCATCGTTGCCCAAGCAGTCGTTGACCCGGCACTTTTGACTTGCTTTTCTGTTTTGTGGTTGAGTTGCTGTTGCTCTAAATGCTTAAACGTTCTGACATTATCCCCTTCCAGTTGAGAGAATATCCAGCAGGGATAAAAAGTTCATGGAAGGTGGCATCCCATCACGGTTTCAACTATCCTTTTATGTATCACAAACACCTGAATTCAAAAACTAAACATGTGTGACCAAATACCTTTGTCCACATAGCGTTTATCAGTGTTGAACCAATAATGTTATATTCATTTATCTTTATCAGAATTAGCTTATTTGGACAATAGAGTGTAAATTTGTTTCATGCCAGATAGTGATGCACCGATTGTTCGGTAACCGAAATTGTTCGGCCGAAAATGGCAAAAAAACACTTTCGGTGTTCGGTGGAATAAGTGGGGAAAAAAACCGAACAATTAATAACGGCGTTGTAATATAAGGAAATAGACTGGCCGCTCCGTAACAGTTGCGCACCACATAAATAGTTGGCCAACCAAAAACTAACCACATAAGAATTTAACTAACATTCACCAACAGGTGGAACCAAAACAACATAAATCAATCTATTACAGGTGCGTTTAGATGACGAAATCAAACAGCGACGAGCGTGGAGTGAAGTGGTGCAAACATGTCAGCAGTGTGGAAGTATTTTAGAGTGGCAAAGAATAATACAAGAATGGCTGTTTGCAATGAATGTTCTGCTCAAATATCTAGAGGGGGCACATCTGCAAAGTCTTTCAGCACTACAAGTTTGATTTATTATTTGAAATGATAAAAAACCCTGAGCGCTTTAATGCATTTTTATTGTTTTAAGGCCTATGTTACAATGTTCAGTCAGTTAAGCCTAACGTAAGCTCAAAGATGGCCAAAAAATGTATTTTGCTAACTTATTTATTTTAAGTTATTGTTCTTTGCTGGTATAATGTCTGCTGGAATATTTAAGAAATGCTGGGAAATTTAAAAAAAATTCAGTTTTTTATGTTAAACAAATGTTTTCTACCTTGTAATTTTGTAAAAGATTTTTTTAAAAGCATGCCTAAATCAAATTAATTTGATTTATGCAATGGTGAAAAAATTGGCAAAATAAATGAAAAACTGCGAAGAACCATGTTCGGTATTGTTCGGTATTCGGCCAAGTGTTTATTATTATTTTCGGTTTCGGTTTCGGCCACAAATTTTAATTTCGGTGCATCACTAATGCCAGACCTAATCTTTTCTATTAAAAGTCCAAACAAGTTCATGATTTTCCATATTTCCTGTATTAAATCATAATGCATATAAAAACCATGGTCCAATTCATATTTAGAGTTGTCAGTGAATAACAGGTTGCTAAAAATAAAGACCGTAGTACAAGGAAAAAGGTAAGAAAAACATATTATTTTCCCTTAGTGCCACACCTCATTAACATGAATAAGTGTGTGCTTAGTTGACGCCTTTGTTTCAAGGGGCCACAAGGTGAAAAGGCAGGCAATCACTCAAACCAGCTAAAGTGGCTACAGCACACCCCTATTATTACAGTATGTGCTACAACTGTGCAAATACACCAACACAGCTCCGTAGCTCAGGGGCTCCTGCTGTAGTTCAGGAGATTCTGGCTCTAAAGTGCTGCACTTCTCCCATGCTGCTCCAACTGATTTATGTGATTCCTACCGTAGAGCTACCGTAAACTGTGGTAACTTTAAAAAGTTTGATTTCTAAATGGCAATGTATTGCTTTATGTGTCTTATCAACACATATTTTGAATACATCGTCAATGTGAACATATAAATATCAACAAGCACTATAAATGATTTATAATCCATCTGAGTCCATTTTTGGGGTAAAGCATGATAAAATTGGGCTTATTTCAAAGAACAACATAAAAGTCTCCTGAGCTGGACACAGGAAAATTGATGTCTGCCTACAGAAGATAAAATAAATCCCAGTTTGAAAACTGTGTGCCATGTGAGAGCATAAAACATGCTTCATGGCACTGGCTTGTGGCCCCATTAATGGACTCTTGGAGGGCCTGGTACAATCAGAAGGCAATAGGAGTTAAGGTTTTTTTTTTCCCCTCTTACTCTTGGAGAAGAAGAGCCAAATCACTCCCTGAAACTGTGGGAATTTGTAAAGGCACAGCCTCTTGAGAAAGGCTTAGGGGCCTCCAATATCTCTTCCTTGTTCCTCTGACTTTTGTTTTATTTTTCTAACTAAACCAAAAAAGCTGTCAAGGGAATGCGAAGGCTCCGGGGGAATTCGTTTTAGTGCAATAGGAAACCAAAAACCTCTCTATAGTTTTTTTTTTTTTTTTTTTTTACATTTTTTTTAAGTTAAAGTTAAGAAAAAAGATTAAAGACCATAATTAAAGATCTTGGAAGTATATTTCACAGGGTTTTTACTCCGTAATATGTTAGGTGGGCTCCCTGCAGAATAAGAAACCATATCTTGTCCGGTAACTAAATAATACTGTTTTATAGCTTTAATAATTGGCTTAATCTATATTCAAAAGGAAACCTCAACTGACTATGATATTTATCAATAATGATTACGTGTGGGAATATTAAGCCTGCAGCAGGTAATTGCAGAACCCAATTATATCTATGCTCTTAAGACATTGAAACATATCCATTTTAAATATAAAATGTAAATACTGTAAATACGTACCACTGAGTTCCTCAGTGGTACGTGGTAAGCGTTTGTTCTGAAATTGTTTCATTGGAGATTAATACAGAAAGATGGTAGAAAAAAGGAAAAATGAACAAATAGCATACTTGGGTCGGATAGGATAGCGTCCGTCTTGGGTACAAACTGGTCACAGCGTAGTCCATGGTAGCCCTCCTTACACCTGGAGGGGGGAAAGAGGCAAAGAGCCAATATCAGAAGTGATTCAATCCAAACCAAAAATACAAAGTCCAGCATGGACCTTGAGTCGAGACTTTCAGATAAGGAAGGCTATAAGAACAGAACACCTAGACAGAGAAATGGATTAGAGGTACAAAGTGGAGCGATCGCTGTGCACTGGGATGGTGGAAGGAGATACAACATTGTTGAGAGGGGTGGAGTGAGGAGGAAAGGGAATAGAGGGAAGGGAATAGGGCTGGGAAAGCCAAGGCAGTGCCTGCAGCCTCACTGATAGTGCATGAATGACAGGAATGCCAGGTCCCAGTTGAAGAAACGAGGCTGGGGAGTTTTTGGCATAAACTAAACAATGCCAAGATCTACAGTGGAATAGAAGCTGCCATAGCTGGAACACTCATATAAACAAAGTCATGACATGTCCAAATATTCCCCCTTCACCACCAAGTAAATACTGGAGGCATGCATTGTTGATGCCTCCAGGTCCCTCTGCAACCACCGCATATAGAAATATTCAGTTATTAGTTGATGTATGCTGGTTCAAGATGCAATATTTTAACTTACAACCATAATAGTATATATTCTTTTCAGCCCAAAATCTCTTGCTTTGCAGCAAGAGAGTGTATCTATGTATGTATATGTATGTGTCCCTGTGCTTGGGAAGGTCCTCAGTAGTTCTTGTTTGTAAAAATACTAAGCATTTTATTCCGTTCTTCAGCAGTTGCAATAAAATGAATATATTCAGTGGGATGATCCATCCCTCTGCACTTTCAAAGCTTGGGCGAAACAATTGGGGGATTTACTAACTTACTCATAAATATGCACACAAACAACCTTTTCAGTTGCATCACCTCACTATATATATATTGCTGGTAAATTGCAGCAACTTACTGGATCTCACTCATACATTATCAATCAATATATGTAGCACTACATATAGTGCCCTGCACTAGTGTCAAAAACCCCACATAATTTACATTTAGATGCCAAGCAAGCATTTTCGTTGACCTTATAGCTGGAAAATAAAGCAACAACACCACAGAAAAACAACTGAACTACAAAAAAAATAAATTGAACAGGCGGAGATCGCCAATTGTGCTTTACATTTGCATTTCAGGTTGCAGTTACACCTCCATTGGTCATTGGTCTAACTTTATACGTCACCTGTTTTCTATTTAGTACACTCTTCTTTTAAACAAGCTCAAAGATGAATGTAAAATATGGAAATTGGAGTCTTCTTCAGATTTGCTATTTTTTATGCATTTGTATTTAGTTATAAACATTTGTTTGTTAAATTTTTTATATTCATAAAGTATCCTTTTTTGTAAGGTGCACTCTAAAGCAACAGATGGTTGTTTCCACAGACCCATCTGGGAGGTCCTCGGTGAAAAATGACAACATTGAAAAGTGACGGCAGCAGGTGATTGGATGATGCACGTATGTACAGTTTACGTTTCTGTGAGTAGCGAAACATCTGATCCGACTTTTACGCTCATAGCTTGGCCATTGCTGCTTGTAGCTACAGGATGCTGTTTCAAAGTCGTAACACGAAAACAATTTGGCTAGATGTCTTTACTAGGCTCTGCTGAGCTAAAAGGAACTCTGTAGTTTGATTGATACATGATTCCTTCATGCAAACAATTCATTTGCATCTGAAATTATTAGTGGGTAACAGTTTTTTAGTTACATTACAACATTTCACAATAAAATAAGTGACAAATCTTGCTTTTCTTTAACATTTCAATATGATTTTATTCAATGATAAAGTAGTTTTGAAGTAGAACAACAAAAAAAGTAGAAGTTCTAATTAGTCAGAAGGTTTAATTCAGATATTCCTATTTATACATTAGAAAGAAAATGTAAGAGAAACTGGAGCATCCAGAGAAACCACCTCTAACACAGAGGAATGTACAGTAATGGTCAAAAGTTGGACTGATGAAAAAGTTGAGTAGATCCTCAGTTCTGAAGTTGTCTCTTTTTGTTTCTATTTTGATGCAGACTTGGAGGAGTGATGGATTTCTTGAGGCGTTTCCACATTGAACGTGGCTTTGATCTGGTCCTGTTAACAGCTCGTCTTGTACAGTTCTTTCCCCCGGTGGAAGAAACTCACCTGATTCAGAGAGTCACTTTTATATTGGTGGAGAAACACTAGTGTGACAACTCCATAAAGAAGGTTTGGATGATCGTTTGGGGTCCACATCCAAAACAAAGTTGTCTTGTTTGTGATTCAGGGAAATTTGGGATGATCTCAGCTGGATGGTTTGAGATCTCGTTCAGTTTGTAGGGCTTCTCAGATGCGGAAAATCTCAGTTCTTATGGAGACTTTGTGCTTAGAGACGTTTTCCATCTCTGGGGCTTTTCCCGTTGTGATCTCAATCCTGGAAATGGCCAGCTGCATGATAAACTCAGCCAGCTTCACCTCCACATTCTTTGTTGCCTCTTCTTGTTTTCTCAATTCAGAGGCCAGTTCAAGGTGGGTGCTGGTTTTGACAGCCGCTGTTTCATGGTGTCCACCTCACACCTCAATAATGTCTTTACATTGGCTGAGTTCTTTTTCACAGGCCAGTCGAAGGTTGTGTTCATTCTCAGGCATCTTTTCCACCTCAATGAGATTTTTCTTGACAGTAACTCTCCTCTCATTTTCATCAATAAGGGAGACGGTCAGTTCTTTTACCTGGCTCTGTGTAAGGTTGTTCATCTGTTTTAAGGGACCTTGTTGTATTTGTCTTGGGTGTGTTCCAGAGTCCTGGATATTAAAATCCTCCTGGATTGTCTCAGAGTTGTACAAGGCAGGAGCCTGGGAGCAATTCCACTCCCCCTCAATGCAGCCTGACCTTCAGCATAATGAATAAACATTTCTAAGATTAAAAAACAACTACAACAACAAATACTCGTACCAGTGCACATTATTATGGGCGTGCACACAGTCAGGAGCACATGGACTTAAATGTACATGCAGGTAACTGCTGTGCAAGTATGCATACAGATATATAGCAATTAGGGTTGACGGATCTTGCATGAAGTTGCCATCTAGCATGGAACAGTGGGAGTAACTGAAAATGAAACACTTTTTAAGTCAGAAACAAGCTATGCTTACAGATAAGGCAGTGTATTTAAGTTTTAACCAAGGCGTGCTCTCAGTAGCCAACGGACAATAACTTGTGCAATAACATAACAAGATGTGCAATATCTGCCGGTCTACCTCACACACACTATACCTGCTTTTTTTGCACTGTTTCTTTTCTTTCAATCTCCTGTATATACTGCTCATATTTTTGTAATTATATATATTTTATATATATTTTTTATTTTTTACTTTTTCGTCTCTTTTACCCCTCCCCTGCATGTGTGTGCTAAGTGTACTGCTGCCAACAAAGTAAGTTTCCCCACTGAGGGAGAAAATAAAGGATTATCTTATCTTATCTTATCTTAATTACGTATGCACAAGACATATTCTTTAATTTCCATCAAATTTATTCCATTAAAATTGGCTTACATTAACTGTTCAGTTACCATTACAGAAGTCGTAATTCACTACCCACATAGTGAGTACTGTCACATGGCAAATTCAAACATGGGTCAGCCTAGCATTGTTCTATGTGGTAAAAATCATTCAAATGCACTCAGCTGTACTTTTTTGGTAGTGTTACAATGTTGCTAGTTTAACATTAGCTTGTGCAACTTGGAGTTTCTAGGAGAAACTATGAGTGCAGGATAACCAAAACTTAAAGACAATAAATACAGTAATAACATTTGGGACCCCCACACGGGTTCAGGTCTGACACACGATGACTAATCAGCAAGGGAGGATTGAAAAACAAGATAATATATATACACTGACAAATGTTTAAGAAATTAGATTATGATTAAATTATTCAGCAAAAAATTCTAATTTCCAAGTGTGTGATATTCAAATGTTGTGCCTAGCTAAAACATGACAGACAGTGGACAAAAGTGAAGCACAGAGATACACATTTGGGCCAATGTAAGAGTGCAAGTCAATAAATGTAATGATAGTTTAAACATATTTTGGTAATTTGGACATTTGGCATGTTCATCATTGAACATTAAAATTGCAGATAGGCACATGCTGGAAGAAAAAGGTGCAAAAGCTGTTAAATCTCTGTGTGCTTCATACTAGGAAACACATATAGAAGGCTGAAGGGTGTGATTGTTGAAATAACCATTTTGTGTTATGTAACTGTAAAACTCTCTCTAATTGCACATTTAAATAGTGAAGTTCATTACTGATCAAATCATGTGTGAAAAAAACCTTGGAATTAATCTCCCTAAATGTTCAACCTTGAACTCTGTATTAAGCTAAATGCACAGATGGTCTTGTAGTGCTTTTGTTTGTGCAACCAAAACGGGCCAGTCTGAAAAACAACTGTTTTTTTTAACTCTCCTGCAAACCTTTCTTTAATTTACACATATATAAATAACATTTTGCTGTTGATTTTTTTTTGAAGAACAGGAAAACAGAGCTACAAACAGAATATATTTATGCCGAGCTTTTATCACAATTTCTTTGGTGAAATAATCTGGATTCTGATGATCATTGTTCCCAATGACCTTTGAAAGGGCAAAGATTGAAAATGAAGGTGAAAAAAACTCTTCTTTTTTTGTGATTTGAAAACAAAGAATATCCATCCACAATTTGTCATCAATCAGCTTAGAGGAAAACCATTAAATTTAATTGCACATTTCATGGTTGAATATGCAAACGAACGTGGCATGTGGTGCGTAAAGTTCCAGTCCAAATGACTACTGCAGAAGTATCGCATTAACAATCAAATGCACAACTGCTTTGCATGGAAGGAAAATGCAATCAGTGCCATGGTGGGAGAAGTTCAAGATGAGGTGATGGTTGCAGCATCGTTTCATTTTTGTGCCCTCAATATTTCTTTTGGGAAATGTTCTAATGTAAAGGAAACCCTGCTCCTTTGGTATTTTCACATTCTCTGAAGGCAGATCTCCCGATGCTCTTACTTGAAAACGGAGCCCTTGATTAAAATATACACCAACAAACATACACTATCCCCTTTATCTTTGTGTGGGGAAAAAGGAAAAGAGCCAGTGATGTACTGCAAAAATTTAGGCAAACACTCAAATAGGATTTCAAGGGTAAGTCGTCCCTCCCTCGGCTCTTCCCAACATCACACCTTTTATCCTTTGGTGTGAACAGAGACGCCTTGTTAGTATTCCGAATCACAAACCCAGACGCAGAACGC
The DNA here is from genome assembly GCF_033807715.1 of Cololabis saira. Taxonomy (NCBI): domain Eukaryota; kingdom Metazoa; phylum Chordata; class Actinopteri; order Beloniformes; family Belonidae; genus Cololabis; species Cololabis saira. Next base: position 34,980,912 of record NC_084605.1, on the reverse strand, counting down.
CTGTCTGGCTATCTGTTTACGTTTGGGTTTGCTTTCTGTTTATCTACGTCTTCAACATCCCCCCCCATTCCCCACCTTTGTGCCACTGTGAAATAAGCTCAGCCGTCACTCAATGAGATGCAAACAATGCTTTGTAAACGTGTTTGCATGAACACGGCATTGAATGGCTGAATGGGAGATAAACAATGAGAGATAAAGACACACGCTTTGGAGTGTGTGCTTGGTTTGTGACTCCAAAGACGGCAATAGGAGAGAACTAGAGCCTCTGTTACGGTGCGTTCAAAAGGTGGAAATATCTCAAAGTGAACCCGGATATGTGTGTGGATTGGGGCACATATATGACAGCTTCCTCTTGTGTGTCTGTGGGTTTATATCCTGTAGTGTGTTTTCCTCCTTGTGTTCCAGGGCTGTCTGTGACTATTCAGCCGTTTTTAAACACATGCTCCATCTGCAGAAAAAAAAAACACACACCTCTGAGCTGGAGGAATGATGGAGGGGTGGGGGAGCTCTGCCTCATAACTAATCACCATCTTGCCTGTTAATTAGCGGGAAGAAAAATGGAGGATAGTTTGAGTGGAAGGGGAGGGAAAAGAGGTTTCAAGGAGGAGACAAGGGAAGGGAGTGTGATCATGTAGACCAAACTTTCATTTACCTTCTGACACATATGCATATTAGCATCAGCATGTGCCATAAAATAACTCCATATGCTATGGCTGCTGCAGCAGAAGGGGCCTGCCACTGCTTACCAGAGGTGCACAACTCTCAATAACTTGATTAATTGGATGCTTTTAACTTATATCTTCATTAAGGATCTGTCAATAAAAAAATAAATACAAATCATTTGTGAAAACAGACTTAAAAAAAAAAAGGGAAGGACTAAAATACAATAACTTTGCATAAACTGGCATCGGTATTAAGTGGCCAACTCTGTTTTACAGCTTACAAGGGTGTTTAGACTGAACTTTAAGGTTGGTTCATAACCTTGGATCCAGCTGTTGCAGATTTTCTTCTCTGAACATTTTAAAGCAGCATGCCAGCTGTTCCCTGCAGGACCTTCATATCAGATATAATGCTTATAAGGGTCTTGTTTCACAGTATGTTCATTTTGAGAACTTCTCATCCACGTCGACTCAGTATATCTGAGGTGTAGTTGTTTGCTTTTGACTGGAGAAAGTGTATTTCCAAAGAAAAAAAAGATGAAAAGAAGATGACATAAATAGACAAGTAGGTGAACAGCATGCAGTTGCAACCAGATGTTTACATGCAGTTTAGATTTGTTTTTTCTTACCCAACAGATTCTCAGTTTATATGAGAGAGATCCTTTTTACAGAATATTTGAGTGACTCTTTTCAAAGCTATAAGTGTATACACATTGCCTGCACTGTTCAACTCTAGCTCTTAACTTTAGCTGCCACACCAATACTTAGCTGTTGTTCTGAAGCTTTATTATAATCAAAAAGTTCAGTCAGTGTCACAGCAGAATATGAGATATTTGTTCCTGTGCGTACCTGCAAACTGTGATCTGGCTTACGTAAATGGTGTTTTGGGGAGATGTGGCATTTTCCCTATCCTATCTGTGTCATCTTTGAGTTCATGTGACTTCAGTGCAAGATCTTATTGTAGATAATCACATTTTCTTCCCCGTCTCACTAAGCATCTTAGATTTTTGTTCAGGGGTTCATTTGCACGTTTCACACCAAAGCTCGCTCATCTCTGAGAGGCAGAACCGTCTCCTTCCTGAGCTGTGGAAAGGCTGTACGCTTCCATGCCGTTTACACTGATTCCTGCCTGAACAGCTGAACTTGGGATCTTGAGGCAGCTGGAAAATGTGCCCAAGAATGAACTAGACTCATGAAGGTCCACAGTTCTTTGCTCTTGTCTTAGCTGAGTTCTTTTGAATTCGCCTGGATGTCATGCAATGAGGCTCTTGAGTTTTTTAGGAGTGCTTTATAATACATCCACATAACATCCTCAAAGGATGTTAGTTAGCCTACGTATAAGAAGCTTCTGATGTCAAAACGGCATCATGTGGACTTCTCAAAGCTGTTTAAGGACACAGGTAGCTAACAGTCAGACATGGAGGGAAAAAAAAGGTTTTAGTGTATTTTTTTTTAACATGTGAACTTCTAATTGCTGCAAAGGATAAAGCGGGTATAGATAATGGATGGATGGATGGAACTTCTAATTGCATCTGAATTATTCTTAAAGGTATTGTGACATCATTTTTAACATGCTTTTAACACTATTAAAAGTCTTGGCCAACATCCCTCAAATGTGTCTAAAAGAGTGTAACAAGAAAATATTCACTCTAGTACTCTATTCCTGGCTTTTTATTACAGTGTTTTTTTGCGCCGTGAAAAATGCTTCCTTTTCCCCCTTTCCTGTCAATCATTGCTCCGCTCCTCCTCCAAACCTCCTCCTCCAGCCATACGCTCACAGCGGCGTCGGAGAGAGCCGGGAGCGACAGGCGAAGCATGCACGGAAAAGCAGCACGGCGAACCACAGCAAACAATCATAAAAATAAAGGCATGCAAGCAGCAGTGTCACCTTATCTTAAGTCCAGTCAGTGGCCGCGGGTCTTCTTAGCAGTTTTCCTCCGGTGACGAGAACAAAAGAGGCTCTAAACAGCTCCGTGTTAAGCCTGATTTATGGTTCCGCGTTAAATCGACGCAGAGCCTACGCCGTAGGGTTCAGCGTACGGTGCGCGTCGCCGCGTAACCCTACGCCGTAGGCTCTGCGTCGGTGTAACGCGGAACCATAAATCAGCCTTTATGGTGCGCTGGAGAGGAGAGGAGACAGGGAGCTGGGTGGAGGGGGCGGTGATTTAGCGGGCCGTTACGTAACGGCCCGCCACCAAACCACATGCGCCGTTTTTGCACAGTTATGCGGAAAATCCCAGAAAGCACACAATACACTGAATGTTAAAAGTTCGTTGTTTTTTGGGTGTAATTGATGTCAAGACACCCAACAAAACACAAAAAATCAAGAAAAATTTGTTTTTCATGTCACAATCCCTTTAAACACAGCTTCAAATGAACCATATCCCTGTCCTGGTGATACATTGAGGCACATATATATTAACCAAATAATGAGCAACACTTCTGAAATCTAAAATACAATATGTATAACAACAGGATTAAATATCTAAAGGAATACAAAAGTATTGTGATTGTTCCGTTCTGTCTACAAGTTCTAGTCCGGTGATTCTCTATTCCTTTTAAATAATGCTTAATTAAGACCAGTCAGCTGCTGCATTGAAGCTAGTGTCATGTGACTTAAACCACATTTTCCAGCTTGTCACACTGCAATGTTCTGTTGGGAAAACCACACAGGATCCACTCTCTAACTACTGACTCTGAATATTATAGATGGACATATTCATCCGACTGTGATGGATGGGCGACTTGTACAATTGCTGCCTGGCTGTTTACAGCTGGGATGAGTTCCAGCACACCAGGATGACCCTGAGCAGGATTAAAGTGGGTGGAGATAATGGTTGAATGGATGTATTCATCCGCTGTGAGACTTGAAGCCAATGTAAAAGTGCAACGCCACTGATTTCTGCGAGACATTGACTGCGTTTCCATGCATCAATAACCCTTTTAAAATCTGAATATTGGCAATAACCCGAATTTGCACGGCCATGTAAACACCAATAACCCCTTTGAATAACCCAAATTTTTAAAAACCCGAATATTGGGTCATGTAAATGCCAAACGGAATATCCCGATCAAACGGAACATGAATTTGTTTTCTGCGCATGCTCTTTTCGCAAGGAATCCCGGTCTTTTGAGTCCAGGAAGTTCTTCTAAACACGGAGAAACACAAGACCACGCCACACTTTTGGAGTGAGGAGGAGACTAATCACTTCATAAATGCAATGAAGGATATGAACATTTCTGCATTTGTAGACGGTAGAAAGTACCAGGATAGCGAGATTTACAAGAAGGTGAGCGAAAAGTTGCGCAAAGCAGCATTTGTTTTGAATTTGGATACAGGAAGAAGAAGCGGAAATGACGGTAATTGCGTCATGATGTTCTCCACGCGTCGCTGGTTTGATCCAGATATCCCAAATGATTAATTACCATGTAAACAGAATATTCCGAATGTTTCAGTAACCGGAATATTAGCAATAACCCGAATTTTGACTGCATGTAAACGTAGTCAGTGGCTCCAAAAGTTTCTGACTTCAAAAGACTAGCATTCATAAAAACGTCAATATTGTCAAATAAAATACTAAGTCAATGCATTTTCCATGCAAACCATTATAGTTTAACCAGCTGCATCCCATTCTAATGATGAGCTATTGGTCAATTTCACAATTGAACAGATGCCCCAATGATGCACATTTCTGTCCAATCAGGTTTAAAGTTTCCTTCTCAATCGCTGTCTTTTTTCCCAAATAAAGAGGAAGCCTAAGACTTAAGTAGCTCTTAAAAATCTGTAACACCACGATGGCACATCTCTATTAATGGGGATGGCACTGGATGGAAGCTGAAGGTACGGGTCAAAGGATGGGTGAGGTCAGTTTTCTTTAATTACTTGAGTTCTTTGTAGTGATGTTCATCAGTCCCATTATCAAAAGCAATCATTTGTTGGCAATGGGACTTCTCACCAAACTTAGCAAGACGCAATTAATACACTGCACCGAGTCTTTTAACTCACTGTCACATTTCATGTGACACGCCAACTGGCGCAGCGCATGTTGTGAAGTATCACTGAACTGGTTGTTACCACTCATTTTCAAAACTTGACCTAGAAATCATGCATAATAAAAATCAAGATTTGCATATGTACTGAAGCAAAAAAAGCAATGGCATGATGTTAATCTTGAAAAATTGAAATAAATAATCTTGATTTCATTCACTGTGGCATTGGTGATTATTATGGTATTCTAAATTGCTCCTATTTTAGATCCAGCAACTGCTGCAGTCCATAAAATACACATTTTGCATGAATAGGCTCACAACATAAGAATAGGCCGAAGGCACATAGCTGATTTCAGTTGTATTTGCTTTCCACAACCGTCTCATCTTTATCACTGGAAAGGTCAACATGACTGACTGAAATCAATTCTTTATGACAAGAAAAAAACTAACCTCTGGTAAACATTTTTCTTTTATAATAAGAAGTAGAAAGAAATATTTTATTATAAGAAATACAAGTTTACTCAGCCATCCTTGCCTTAATCTCAGCATCAAACGCCTCTCTCATTGTTATTGATAAGACAAAAGCAGGGAAGTTGTATTATTCTCAGTCTGTTAAAAAAATAAAATGATATTAAATAAATTCGGAAATAAAGTACAATCCAAGGCCGGGTGTCCAATAAAAGCTAAATTCTACATTTAACGCAAAAGCAATGCAAATTCATATCTGTCTTTTGCAGCAGTGCAGAAGAGAAGCTAGTGCTTACACGATTTACACCTTAAGTCTGTTTGATTGATGCTTGGTAGTTTTCTGTGTGAGCTACACGTACACAAATGATATGCACATGCCAGGATGTGTTTATGTTTAAAAATGTAATGCTATAAGAAGATGCTGAAAATGAAGCAAAGCAACTGGGCCAGCTGTCATTGATGGATTTTCTTATGATTGAAGTAACTAAATGGATGTGAAAATGATGTTGGCAAAGCATTTGAATATTTGGCACAATGAGGTTTACTTTGATGACAAAACCAACAATCAAGAGGCTTTTTTATTTGCTGAGGCCATGAAAATTATATGTGATATAGGACACTGAAACGCTGTGATTAAATCAACACCACATAAATTATACTTTCAAAATCCTTCTGGCGTTTCATTGATTTATATTTGGCTGCCATATAGATTGTCAAGGAACGATGCTGTGGGAGTGTCAGTGTGTTTGCACTTGAAAACGTGTTAATTAGAGGTTCATTAGGGTTGCCACTTAAGAGAGTCTTAACTGGGAGGACAATAGTAATAAAGTTGAGTGAGGTTATAGGGTCCTTTCTTTATAACGGCATCTTTAACAGGATCTTATGTTTAAAACATTTTGTGTCTGTGGTAAATACTGCCTACAATAAATTGCATTATTTTAGGCTCTATACTCTGATGTAACAGCTGCTGCGAT